>NC_056733.1:949232449-949319949 GCF_019279795.1 Protopterus annectens
ACCACCTTAATAAAGCTCATCAAACCCAACTGCGCTCCTGCACCACCTTAATAAAGCTTATCAAACCCAACTGCGCTCCTGCACCACCTTAATAAAGCTCATCGAATCCAACTGCGCTCCTGCACCACCTTAATAAAGCTTATCAAACCCAACTGCGCTCCTGCACCACCTTAATAAAGCTCATCGAATCCAACTGCGCTCCTGCACCACCTTAATAAAGCTCATCAAACCCAACTGCGCTCCTGCACCACCTTAATAAAGCTCATCAAACCCAACTGCGCTCCTGCACCACCTTAATAAAGCTTATCAAACCCAACTGCGCTCCTGCTTCCAACCTTAACCCTACACCTTATATTAAAAAAACTTTCCGTAACACTACCCCTATACAAGACAAACTGGACACACACAATCACTGACACACACTACCTACATTACATCTATCCCTTTAACTAACCCCTGCCCTAATACACATGGACACTAAAGCCATGTTAAAAACACGTCCTTATTGTAACAGATACTCAGATATTAAATGGTAGTTTACTGTACATAAAGCTCCATGATCAAACTACAACCAGCTGTGACTGGGCCGTCCAAACTGGGTTAAATGGTTGATGATATACAGAGCAACCCTACAACGCTCCCATCAGCATTCATTAGGATTTCTCATCCTACCTACATTTTTCCTGCCTCCTCCTTTCTCTGTACAACATTTCTTACTTTTCTTCCCCCCAAACCTATTTTTTTTTCAATTCTTGTAATATTTACTCCTTTAACCTACCATCCCCTTATTCCCTTAACTGCGTCCCTGACACCACCACCTATGCTGTCCTGCCTTACTATAACCAGAGCTCTTCATGTTGTTGACTTTTTACTGTCTTCTCTTTCTCTCCCTCATCCCTTTCAAATAAACACCTTTTATTAACAATTTACATCAGACTATGAGTTTCCTTGTAGACCTCTGTAAGATTATCATTCAGTTTACTTACTGTCTCATACAATTACACTTTTTTTTTTTTTTTTTTTTTTTAACTACCACTTGCATTATATTACTGCTGAATGTTATCAAGTGTCTGTTTACGGAAGGCAAGAACTTTATCTAATGAAATGCACGGAGTACATATGAACTTACTTTTTAAGAGAGGTAGTTACTGTGCGCGACTCCACTGAAAATAAGCCTAGCCCTATGGATACCCTGCAAAACTGAAACAATTTACAGAAATAACAGAAAATAGTTCTTCATGCCAGGAAGCAAATAATCAAAAATTCTTTAGCTTAAAGGGCAATCAAAAATAGCCCTTGTGTCTACAACAGGATAGAAGCGGGAATTCTCTGAAATAAAATGCACGTTCAAGTCTGGTAATCATAACTGACAGGGTGACTCATATTATGGATTCCTTAAAAGAATTTTGGCCATCAAAATATGCTTTGCTGGCAAAGAACAATGCGTTCATGTATTACAAGCAAAGTCAGAGTGTGTGACAGGATGACTAACGCACTAGGCTTACTACGTAACACTACTGATAAAACTCCCCTTTTCACAAAAGACAGTTGTGGAACACTGCTGAATACCTTACTGTCTACTGAGAGACTATGATGCAGGCTCAGACTTGGCGGAAGGAGGCGTCTTGGAAGGGTGGCCGTTCAGCAACAAATAAATACTCTACAGCTGCAAACTCCCATCAGGGTATAGATACGTGTCTATACAATGCCTGTACATAAAGACAGTCCAACACATAATAAAGGAACATGTGCACTAAAAGTGCCAATTTATGTAGTTTGAGTCTTCAAAACATCACATGCATCCTCCATATCAAATAACATACTCACCCATTTACCCATATCCACATACCCATCTGATATCACTAATGGACAGAAATGGCTAAACACGGTTACAGCAGCAGTCCACATCATACTAAATGCGAGCCAATAGAGCGTTGTGAACAATGGTTCAACACAAAAAAGTGTAAGCATTACTCATGTATACCTTTCAAACAGCAGAGGCATTAAGAAAGTGAAACATTTTGAAATGGGGTCTTACATGACCCAGTTGGACCTTCTCAGTAACCAAATGCAAACAAATTTTAAACAAAATAAAATTTTATTTTACTTGAGTTATCTGAAATAGATAAATGGGCCAAGTGGCCCATTTGTGCAGGAAAGCCAAAAGGTACATATTTAAAACTAGTTAGAGAGAAAGTCAAAGGAGTAATACAAGGGGGCTCATGAGAAGGGGCTTAAAGGGGAGAATAAAGGAAGTGGAGATTCTGAAGTGGGAAGCACTCCTGATTACAAGGAAATGAAGAACAGAGACGCGCACTGTAAAATAACATTGCAAGGAAGTGCTGAATACAGGCAGAAAACAGTTTAAATGGTGGATCAAATCACTAAAAGTATCTGACAAAATGAAAGGAGGTGAATATTTGTTAATACATGTGACAACTGACATCACATAATAAGTAAAAGAAAAGGATTGGGGGGGGGGGGTTGGTGAAAAGATGCAATAAAAATGGTTTATCATGTTTTCAAGTACCAATGACCAGTACAGCATGAAAAATAAGGGTAAACTGTTTACCTATTTATTGCGTTTACCGGGATGGTCCCACTCAGTAGACAAGTTGCATATTTTCAGTAGAAGCCAACAGAGAAAAGCTCCACAACAAAATGAGGACACAGTAGAATAGTGAACACATTTTAGGTGAACAAAAGTTAGTCACAGTTTGATAAATATCTTTTTACACCAGACACGGAAAATAGTACACAGAAGAATAAAAATGTCACATAGTCAAAGTATCTCCAATTGAAGACAATAAAAACAGACTTATGACTGACATATGCAATGAGTCTCAAAGCTTTATGGCAGAACATTTTTTTGTAATCTGTGAGGTTGACAATAAATTGAGGAGACACTTTAAGGTACAAAATGCATTAGAACAGACTGTGGTTATACCAGAACTACAAGAGCCATTTAGAGAGTACAGAGGCTGTGTACACACAGTAGGGAGGCCCACACAAAGGGGCTGAGAAAGAGGTAGCATTTAATTTGTGATGATGTGAGGTATTGCCAGCTATGCCAGGAGAAAAGGGTAGTGGATGTGTAACACATGCCAGCACAACTAGCTGGAATTTTGTAAAGAATTATATGTCATTTGTACATCAAACTTATTTGTATAGCTGCATGTGTTAAAAATGTACCAACACTGTGCCCTGCTTGACAGAAAAAGAAATATACATGTATTATTGTAACTGCTTAATGTATATGTTTTAACAGAAGATACTGGAAAAGAATAGGTTAATCTCAATCCACCTGACTTTGAAAAATAGTAAGAAATTAAACTACTTAATTTAGGCCATAAAGATTGTATCTTACAGTTCTCAATACAGCCACAGAAAAAAGTCTGTACTAGGAAGCTTTCTGTAATTGCCTCTGCAGCGAACTAACTGATACTCTGGAAGGGTAGAAGAATGACATTGTTTTATGACTTCCAGAAGCTGCATAAGATCTTAGCAAACTCTGTGTGTGTGTGTATTATTGACACACATGTGCCAAATCCTGACAGTTTCTAGCTATAGGGGGTTGCATATGAACCAGAAGTCAGATGACCAGATATATGGGATTTCATTCTGTAATCCGTCACTTAAATAATGTTTTAATACTAGCTGAGCCTGAAGTCTGAGCACTCTGTTTTTGGAACCTGACAAGAAGGACCCCTCACTTACTTCATGTTGCTTTGCTCCAGTAAGTAAACCAAAGCATAGTAATTCTTCAGATCACTGAGATTAGTCAAGTACTGTTTTTCTGCATCTGTGTGAATCTATTAATTTGTGTTATTTTAATAATTCCTGTAACTGAAACTCCGTTTATTGCAAATAGAAATTTAGCATTTTCATGTTCTTTTATTATTTACTATTAAATGTATTTTAACTTTTCCTTGTGGCTGGTCCTTTTCTTTGGGAGTACTCATCTAATTTGGTGACTCTGTGGCCACTCCTGAAAACTTTATTGCACTGGTCATAAAACTACCATTTGTATTAATATTAATTTCACTAAGTATAATTTGGTAGCCTTGTAACAGTCTTACAGTAGCTGGCTTTGGAATGTCTAGTGGCAGTTAACTCCCTTATAGTCTGGACAGAAGGGGGCACAGCTAGCAAATCTATGCCAGCCTTTCTCAGGTGTGTGTGTGTCAGCTGCTGGAAGGAGAGACATTTAGCACTGATTCCACAGAGAGAGTGGTGGAGGACTTGCCTTGGACACTCGGCTGAGGACCCAAGTCTACAACTGTACCACTGGGGAGTTTTATTGGGGACCTGGAGGGAGACAGAGAGAGAAATCCAGACCTTGGACTGCGGGTGCTCCCTGTGTGCTCTTAAGGGAAACTGTGCTTGCTATAGAGAGCTGCATCTGGAAATACTGGGTGTATCCATTTTTGTTCCAAGTGAACACCTCTCCAGTGTCAGTGGTGAGGATTCAGGTTCCTTGATTACTGGCTTAGAGTGGGGATGTTGCACCGTCTATCCCAGGAGAGGTGCAAAAGCTTACTCAAGTATTTTGACTTGATCTTTCCGACTATAGTGTGAAAGATTTACTGTTTTCTAATATTCTAAGACAGGTATGGAATTCCAGGTTTTAGAGAGAGAAATATAGTGAGTCTCCAGCAGTATTTTTGATTTTGTTCCAGTTAGTAATATTTTGTCAGAGGAAAATGGTGATCTTGTTGGACTGCAGAACTGGAGAATACTGCTTAAACTTGAGCATTTGTCTGGGGCATACATGAGCTTGTGTGTCATGACAAGCTGTGAACAGGTTAAACAGCACCTAAATTCCAGCCACTGATGTCACTTTACAATGAAACAGTGATGGGTCCTACAGTTATGATTAGCAGCACATTTTGCAATTTTGTTATATCAGTGGTCAAGTAAGGACAGCTGACTGGACTGTAAATTGAGGAGTATATGCGGGCTGTATGTAGGACAGTATGGATGACAAGAGATGAGGCAATGCTTATCCTAGCTTGCTGTTAGATAGTTTGGCTCAATAAAGGGCTCCCATTTTTGATAGGTGTTCTTTACAGCTTGTCATGTAGTGGACAAACTTTAGTTTTTTGTTAATGGTAACCTCTGGTAGTCCGTCATGAGTTACCATTTCTATCTTGGTATTATTTGATGACAAAATTGAGAAAGATCGTTTGGTCAGTTAATTGCTTCAGTATGAATAAAAAACTGACCACTAAATTGTACAATGAATGGTGGTGGAACATAAGACAGGTAAAGGGTCATTAAGGAGGTTGTGTATACAAGCAGACGCGGTAAAACAAGCACTGAATGATGCGATACAAAAGTGCGTTACAGCCGGTGGGAACTAGATAACGAGAGAGATATGCAGTGCACAGCACGGGAGCGGAAGGGCGTCAGCAGGCCATGCAGCTGTAAGGGCACTGTTCAAGGGGCTGAAGGGTGTCAGCAGGCCATGCAGCTGTACTGTTCAAGGGGCTGAAGGGCATCAGCAGGCCATGCAGCTGTAAGGGCACTGTTCAATTTGAAAGGCTAAACCTGCAGAAGATAAGGAATACAGAATATTTAAACTGTAGACAAACCTCTCAACTGCTATGATTTAAATACAGTGCTTGGACTTTGGCACTCAGATTTAACCTTGCATCTCCTAGATTTATGGTGTTCCTCAACATTAGACCCATTTATGAGTACATACATACATACTATATGGAATACATAAACTAAGCCTGTATATAGAATCACTGCCACTAGCTATAAAGGGTCTATTAAGAAAAAAATAAGGAAGTGCTCCTCTTTCAGTCTTCTCAGCTATGATTTTTACTGCTTGGAGGATGTGAGCTATTACTACAACATGCTCTGCAGATCAGTTCTTAATCTACTGTGCTTCAAATTACAGACCTGTGGTGAAGGGAAAAAAAAGGCATTACACAATTCTTTGAAAGAATTCACCAAATACTGTAGAAATCTCCCTGATGGAGTGCTTAAAATTATACTTTGCACAGAGAAACATGTATAACCTGAAAAACATGCATTTCTTTATGGCAAAATACACTTCAGCCAGGAAAGCAAAGTGTATTGATTATCCAAGTACTGTACGCACACACCTGCATCTAAGACTTCTCAGTAAGCAGTGCTCAGTAATAGGTCATATGACTCTCAAAAACAAAACAGAGTGGAGAGCAGAAAAAAAATCTAACTCTACTAGCAGATAATCATAAAAAGGTTGCATATTCCGTATAGAGGTTCTCTCTATACAGGTGGAACATGTTGATCTGCAATGCTTGGGGGTGGGTGGGGACAATGTTGCATCTGAAAGCAGAGACTGAGTTTCTGTATAGAAGACAGAAACAAACTGTGTGGTACTACTTCTGTAACCAAGTTATATCTCAGAATTTTGTCAGAGACCACCAATATACCCATAATTTAAACTGCTTTACTTTGCACATTCCTCTGCGCAACAGAGCTTTTTTTTTTTTTTTTTTTTTTTTTTTTTTAAACATGTTGTCTGCAGTTTATGATATGGTTTAGAGATACTGATGCCACCCAAGAACCACTGTGGTAAACAGCTGGACTAGAACATTATTAACAGCATATTAACACTTCAAACACACATCTGGGTCATCACTTGGAATGTACTGGGAGGATAACTATATAAACACCAACAAACTTATCAGCCAATGGAAATTTGGGGCTGTGTGATCACGCTCTTAATGACAAAGATACCAATAACTAGGTAACCAAAACATGGATTCAAATCTGAAAGGGCTGCAATGATATAACTTTTTCTGGTAACAACCCAGTTTCCTTCTGTAAAAAGTCTTCTGTACACTGCATCAACCCAACATTATCACAATAATACGACTGTTCAACTACAGAGACTACATGTTAAGTTCATCTTCAGAGACTACATTTTGACATCCATCATTTTTCTCAGCCATAAATTATAAATCAGTACCAGGGAAGCTTCCACGGGCACCCAATTCAGCTAACCTCCATTAAACTACAGTGTAGGGTACCTCAACCTGCCTCTGATGAGGTCACCAACACAAACGCACACATGCAGTTTCAAACTTAAGGATGCCTTATTGGTACGTAACAAGTCTGTTCCACAACAGCATACATTTAAAGAGCTTGAACCATAAGTGAATACATATGAAACAATTAAATAAGAACTGGATTTTGGCTGATCTTTTTTGTAATGCTTCTCCAACCCTTGGTATGACCTCTGTTTCAGCAAGTTCTGTGGACTTGGCATATCCTCTCGGCAATTCATTTTATTTGTGGTGTTGCACAATCATTTGTTAGCAAACACTGTTCAACAAAGGAACTGTTTATTTTTGCAGCACTTAAAGTCATCTAGGTTGGCTTGCAATTTTATGTCCTTGTTTGCTGGTCTGACAATTAGTAGTTCCTCATTATTCATAGAAACAAAAGACAAGACTTATCGAATACCCAGTCCCATTAACTACATCCTTAATGCCGACTCATCTGAAGTGAATAAAACACATCCCTGGGATTATCAGCTGTCACAGTACTGACCTATCATATGCTTCACACTACACAATGTAATTCAGACATGCCCTCTGGGCTGTCTGATTTATAAACTATTTTAAACATATAGCCTTTGGATTATACAGTGGATATAAAAAGTGTACACACCCCAGTTAAAAAGCCAGGCTTTTGTGATATAAAAAATGAGACCACAATAAATAATTTCAAAACTTTTCCAACCTTTAATGAGACCTATAACCTGTAGAATTCAATTGAAAAACAAATCTGTTGGGGGAAAAATGTGCAATACGCTGGTTGCATAAGTGTGCACACTGGGACTGCTCTTAATTCCCTCCACATTGACTAAAGCCCCAGTTCCAGCTGAAGAAAAGCAACTCCAATGCATGACACTGCCACCACCATGCTTCACCGTGGGGATGGTGATCTTTTGGTGATGTGAAGTGTAACACCAAACATACCTTTTAGAATTGTAGTTCAACCTTGATCTCATCAAACCATAACACATTTTCCACACATACTTTTTGGGAGACCCGATGTATTGTTTTGCAAATTTTAGCTGGGCCTGGATGTTTTTTGTGTAAGAAAGGGCTTCCATCTTGCAACCCTACCCCATAGGCCAGACATATGGAAAATACGGGAGATTGCTGTCACATGTAGTACACAACCAGTACTTGCCAGAAATTCCTGCATCTCCTTCAGTGTTGCTGTGGGTCTCTTGGCAGCCTCCCTGACCAGTTTTCATCTTGTCTTTTCATCAATTTTGGAGGGACGTCCAGTTGTTTGCAATATCACTCTTGTCCCATATTTTCTCCATTTTTAGATGACTGTGTTCCATGGTATATCCAATGCTGTGAAATTTTTTTTTACCCTTCTCCTGACCGATACCATTAAACAATGAGATCCCTATGATGTTCTGTAAGCTCTCTGCAAACCATAGCATTTGCTGTAGCATGCAACTGAGAAAATGTCACGAAAATCCTACTCGGACAGCTGAACTTTATTGGACGTTAATCAGTCTCTCTCTGATGGCTGGTGTGTACTCAAGAAGACTGAATGTTGTAATTAAATCAAAAGGTGCTTCAGCAACGTATTAGTTTAAGGGTGTGCACACGTATGCAACCAACTTATTGTATGTTTTTTTATTTTTATATTTTTCCCCTAACAGATTTGCTTTTCAACTGAATTGCACAGGTTATAGGTCGCATTAAAGGTGGGAAAAGTTTTGAAATGATTTATCATGGTCTCATTTTTTTATATCATAAAAACCTGGCATTTTAACAGGGTTGTGTACACTTTTTATATCCAATGTATATATTGTTAATATATATATATATATATATATATATATATATATATATATACATACACAGTCAGTATGGCTCTTCTTATGGGAACTTGTACAAAATGTCTTTAAGAGCCAGTTGTAATTAATGTGTTAAGACAAACTATTACACTGAAAACCTGGTGAACTTCAGACAAGTTGACTAGTGCATTTTTATTCAACCTATTCTCATCATGTGAGAACCACAAAGAAAAATTGTCTCACATGTCTAAATCACTCACTCAGGAAATGACAGTACTCTCCCAGTTTATATACTTCTATGTACTTAAAAAGTCAAAGAAGAGAGACATATTATGCAATTTAAAACATTCTGCTTTAGCTTCGCATGATTCTATGCGAAGCTCCTTATGAGGACTTGGTTCTAAGCTTTTCTTATTTATTTATTTAACATTTGTTTACTGGGAAAGTCAGACTTGGAAAGAAGACAATTTTCAGCAGAGGCTCAGGGAGAAATGCTCCAGACGCATGTAATGTGGGAGGAAACTGGAGTACTCGGACAAAGCCCACACGAACACAGGGAGGACAAGCAGACTTTGCTCAGAAGGCAACCCAGCCAAGAATCGAACTAAAGAACCTCTTGCTGTGAGGCGACAATACTACCGCTGCACCATCCATTTTCTTGCACCTTAAACTGTACAACAATGCACCTGTTAAACTTAATAAGGCTGAAACTTTCTGTTTTACAGTGTCATCTTGCATTACTCTTTCCACATAAAATTACAATTTTTCCACACACTGGTATTTAAAGGATCAACACCAACAATGAGATCTGCTATTCTGTGGCAAAAGTAATGTGACAACCAAATATTGGTCTCGCTCTTCACAATGCAAAGATGTTTCATTTTGCACCATGGACAACTTCTTTGCATTCACAAACACCTTAAAACCGTTAAGCTGGCCATAAAAAATCTATTCCCTTTCCTTTTATTACTTGCAGAAACAAACGATTTAGAACCTTAAATTCCTTCCTTCCTTACATAAATCACTTACGCTGCTTTTCATAGCACGGTCCTTCCTTACTGAAAAGCACTTCTCTTGCAGTTTACACATTTAAGACGATTACAAGAGGTAACTGCAAGGTCAGTGAGTACAGCGGAATACATACGAGTGTTGACAGGAGGTAAACGTGCAGTAGATTTACGACAGAGGACAGCTCTGCCTTACGTGAGTTTTCTTTAACATTACTTACATGAATATCAAAACTTGAGCTTATCAGTTGTTACGGTGGTGCAGCGGTAGTGTTGTTGCCTCACAGCAAGAGGTTCTCCCGTTCGATTCTCAGCTGGAGCGCCTTCTGTGTGGAGTCTGCGTGTCCTTCCCCTCTGCCCCTGCAGCAAATGCAACCAGCAGTTGTTCAGATTTCCTGAGAGGTTTAGTCCTGTCCAAGTAAAATTTAAGTTGTCTGTGCACATCCAAGGAGTGCAGTATTCGTTCCCCTTTGTTCTGTGGATTAGAAAAGAAGGCTGGTAAATGAATGGACTGATTAAGGGCCACACTAGATACCACCTTGGGCATAAAGGAAGGATTGGTCCAGGAACACCCTGTCTGCATGGAAGATAATGACAGGCTCCACTGCCATGAGGGCCTGTAATTCAGACACTCTTCTTGCTGACGTGATGGCTAGAAGGAAGGCTGTTTTCCAAGAAAGGAATTTCAACTCTGCATTTTCAGCTGGCTCAAAGGGAGGTAAAGTGAGCTTTTCCAGTACAAACTTAAAGGTCCCAGGCTGGAGTAGGGGCTCTCCTGGGTGGCCTTAAGTTTTTGGCCCCTCTGAGGAACTGCTTTAGCAATGGATAAGAGAAGAGGGGTGGGTTCTGTACTGTAATGAGCTGAAATGGCTGAGGCATGAATTGTGATGGAGGAAAAGGAAAGACCCTTGTGAACCACCTCAGTTAAGTATTGAAGAATCTGAGGTAAATTGGGCACTACTGTGCCCATCCCCTGAGTTTGGCTCCAGGAACAGAATCTTTTCCATTTTTCATCATAGGATTTTCTAGTACTAGGCCTTCTAGCATCCAGAATGACATCCATCACTTGCTTACTGAGGGATGGTAACGGAGAGTTCAGGTAATGGTAACGGAGAGATCAGGTAATTCGTCAGGCTGCAAGGTTCAGGGTTTGAAGCTGAGGGTGCAGAATCTGGCCCTCCTGCTGGGACAGAAGGCCAGGAGTCTGAGGCAGGTGCCATGGTAACAGCAGTGACACACTGCACAAGAGGGGGTATCAGTGTTGGTGTGGCCTGTTTGATCTTTAATAGTACCTTGGAGGAGAGAGGCAAAAGGGGAAAGGCATAAACTGATAGGTTTTCCCAGGTGAAGGACAGGGCATCCACTTTCCAAGCTTGTGTCTGTGGGGAGTCCTTGTGCAGAATTTGTCCAATTGGTAGTTCTGGGGGAGGCAAACAGGTCTACCTCTGGGCTCCCCATTTGTTTCTCAACATGTTGAATATCTTTGGTTCCAGTTTCCACTCATGTGGGTCCATGAGATTTCTGCTTAGGTCGTCTGCCAGTGTATTTAGCTTTCCTGGCAGGAACCGAGCCTGTAGGTGCACTTGGTAGCTCGAGGTTGTGCTCCACAGAGACATGGCTAGTATGCAGAGAGGATATGAGTGGGTTCCTACCTGCTTATGTACCACATAACAGTGGTGTTGTCAGTCGTTAACAATAATTGCCCTGGAAGAATGTGGTCCTTGAAGGCCGTCAGAGCATTCTGTACAGCTAACATTTCTTTTTGATTGCTATGCAGGTGCCTTTGACTTGGGTTCCATTTGCCCTGAATGCACTTCCCTGCCAAGTAAGCCCCCCCCCCCCCCATGCATAGTCTGATGTGTCTGTTGCTAGGGTTTGGGCAGCAGAGGGTAGAGTGAATGGCAGCCCCTTGTTTTGGTGGCAGGCCTCTGCCCACCAAAGGAACTCTATCTGTAGACAAGGTATGATAGGAATCACTGACTCTAGATCCTGAGAATGTTGACACCATAGGCTTTTTAGATACCACTGTAGTTTCCTCATATGCAGTCTTACATATGGAATTAGTAGAATGCAGGAGGCCATGAACACCAGAGCTTGCAGTACTTTCCTTGCAGATAGCTGGGTCTTTGTGGCCAGTAGTTTGAAGTAGGCTGTCAAATGAACTTGTTTCTCTGGCGTAAGGTAGGCCATCTGGGAAGTTGTACTCAAGCTTGCTCCCAAGAACACAATTTGTTGGCAGGGTACAAGATATGATTTCTTTTCGTTTATCGTGTACCCCAGAGAAGTTAGCAATTTCCTTACGAATGCCAGATGATTTAATAGTATGTCCTGGCTTTCTGCCTGAATTAGACAATCATCCAGGTATGGGTATACTTGAATATTTATTTGCCTGCAAAATGCAATGACTGGAGCTAGGTACTTTGTGAATACCCTGGGCGCACTAGATAAGCCAAAAGGCAGTGCAGAGAACTGATAGTGCATGTAGCCTGCTCTGAAGCGTAGGTATCTTCTGCAAGATTCCCTTATTGGGATGTGCAGGTAGGCTTCCTTTAAATCCAGTGTTGCCAACCAGGCATCTTTGCCTAGCATAGGAAGCTGCTGATGAAGAGCTAGCATTTTGAATTTTGGGATTACCAAAAATGTGTTTAGGACAGACAGGTCCAGGAAAGGATGCCAGGAATTATCTTTTCTGGGTACCAGAAAAAGTCTTGAATATAAACCTTGCCCCCATTCTTCTTCTGGGACAGGCTGAATAGCTCTGATGCTTAAAAGAGAGAGAACTTGCTTTTGAGCCTCTGCCCACTGATCTGGGGGTAGATCTGGCCAACCGTTTGGGGTTGGTAACATGTGGAATTGAAATCTGTATCCTTGGGAAACTATATTTAAAACCCATTTGTCCTGGGTAAGGAGCTCCCAGTTTTCTGCCTGCAGGGCAATCTTTCCCCCTAAAGGAACAGTCAGTTGTGCAGGACTTGGAAGGTTTAAAGTTAAGTCATTGAGACAGTTTACCATAGGGGGAGTCTTACTACTCCCTGATTTGGAAGTGGGAGCCCCCCCACTGCTTAGGCCTGTGAGTACCTTGGGATTGAAGCCTGGGTGTTCTGCTGGTTCTGTTTTTGGACTGAGAAGGCCTGGAAAAGGCAGGAAAGGACCAATTCTTAGACAGCCAATGCCTACTAAATCTGAAGCTGTACTTGCAGGAAATCTTTAACAGTTTGCACATATTTAGCTTTTTCCTCCATCTTTTTAAGTACTTCTTCTGCTTTGTTGCCAAACAGGCAGTCTTGGTTTAAGGGAGCATCCAGCAATTTAGCTTTAACATGATCTGGCAAAGATTGCTCCTTAAGCCAAGCATGCCTTCTAAGTACAGACCCAGTGACAGCAGCCCTGCAAGATGCCTCTAGTGAATCAAAACCACATTGCAAAGTATGTTTTCCAACTTGTTCAGCAGAATGCATTAAATCCTGTAAATCTTTATTTTCAGCACAGTAAGGAATCAACATCATTTTCTGTTTAAGCAATCCAATAATATACTGCTGATACTTTAACATATGAATCTGGCAGTTTAAGGCCCTAATGGCCAAGGTTGCAAAAGTGTATACCTTCTTACCCCATCTATCTAGCACCCTGGAATCTCTATCAGAGGGGGTAGGATTTTTGGCAGTAGTAGCCATAATGCCCTTGGGTCCCTGTGAAATAGTCTCAGGATCCACAGTAGGATTTTTAAAGAGGAACTTGTGAGAGTCAGGAACCCTGTAATACCTATCAGGTTTTCTGGGAGCAGGAGGTAAAGAGTCAGGTGCCAGGTTATAGTCCAAGAAGGCATCATCAACAATGTCCAGTACAGGGGGGGATAGCTAAAGACCTGTGTTTGGGCAACAGTAAGAAATCCCTAAGCCTCTTTTTGGAGCAGAGTAATCCTGGCTCTCCCAGCGAAAATGCTCCCTAAGAGTATGCAAGGTTTCACCAAGAGAGAAATCCTCTGGAGGGAAAGCAGAGGGAATGGAGTCCTCTGCATCGGAATCCTCATAGGTAGATAAGGGTAAGTTCTGGTCCTCATAGGTAGATAAGGGTAAGTTCTGGTCCTCATAGGTAGATAAGGGTAAGTTCTGGTCCTCATAGGTAGATAAGGGTAAGTTCTGGTCCTCATAGGTAGATAAGGGTAAGTTCTGGTCCTCATAGGTAGATAAGGGTAAGTTCTGGTCCTCATAGGTAGATAAGGGTAAGTTCTGGTCCTCATAGGTAGATAAGGGTAAGTTCTGGTCCTCATAGGTAGATAAGGGTAAGTTCTGGTCCTCATAGGTAGATAAGGGTAAGTTCTGGTCCTCATAGGTAGATAAGGGTAAGTTCTGGTCCTCATAGGTAGATAAGGGTAAGTTCTGGTCCTCATAGGTAGATAAGGGTAAGTTCTGGTCCTCATAGGTAGATAAGGGTAAGTTCTGGTCCTCATAGGTAGATAAGGGTAAGTTCTGGTCCTCATAGGTAGATAAGGGTAAGTTCTGGTCCTCATAGGTAGATAAGGGTAAGTTCTGGTCCTCATACGTAGATAAGGGTAAGTTCTGGTCCTCATAGGTAGATAAGGGTAAGTTCTGGTCCTCATAGGTAGATAAGGGTAAGTTCTGGTCCTCATAGGTAGATAAGGGTAAGTTCTGGTCTTCATAGGTAGATAAGGGTAAGTTCTGGTCATCAGAGGGAACAGAAATTTCAGAGTCCTGATCAGAAGAATCAGAAGGAAAATCAGTCCTAGGTCTCAGAGGGGGAAGGGTGGCTTCCCCTGATTAGAGTAATAAGGTCTTCAGCCATTCTTATCATTTCTTTTTTAGGCATAGGGGCCTGACCATGCGGTCTGGGTGTCAGTTTTCTAGGCATGGATCGAGTTTCAGGCCTTGAAGAAGAAGATGGCGTTGGTTTAATATGCAAGTCAGTAGGCCTGAATACACCCTCAGAAGCCGGTGCCTGCACAGCGGCTCCGGACCCATCCAAAGTAGAGACATCCGCAGGTTCCACAGTCGAAGAAGCATCTCGTGGCATACCGGACTCCGAATGGGTCTCAGTAGAGGCCTGCGAATCTGAAGTAGCGGGTATCAGGGGCTGCGAAAGCACCTCACTGAGTACCGGCGAACTGGTAACTAGCTTAGGAGAAGCGTCGTTGGCAGCTTTGGACCTATGTGGTCTGTCTCTGTCTTTATCTTTGCGTTTTTTCAAAAATGTCGGTAGTCGGATGGCTTACCGAAGCCATTTCTGGATAACTGAACCAAGTACCAAAATATTTAGAACCGTAAATAAACCAACGACAAATAGTTTGAAGTTTGAATAAGGCACAAAACAGACAGCGAGGTAATGTTATGTTCTGGGCCTAAGCAAGGAATGCAGTACGAATGAAAATCTTTATGAGGTATTTGCTTTCCACAAGAAATACAATTGTTAACTTTTACTGACATCGGTTTAGAGCAAGAAAAAGTTTCCCCAATGGGGTACTTAGCTTAGTTGAAGACTTTGGTTCTGAAACTCAAACAAAAATTTCAGGAGTCGGCCGACCAGCACTTGCGAACTGCTCCTGCTTCGGGCATGGCACGGCAAGAAAGACTGATGTAATGGCGTCGGCTGCATGCTTTATACCCCTGACTACCTGATGTCATGGAAGATGAGACAGCATCCGATGCAGGACCCAAGACTTTGATAATCAGGCCGAATGAGAGCTACTGCAAGCAGATAACCCAAATGTGATGACTGCAACAGTGAAACACGAAGAACACCAAGTGCTTTACCACCTAACTGCTTGGGAACTCCTGAACCATTACAATAGTGTGAGAGATGAGTTCTGCTATGGGTCTGAATCAGGTCTTGGATGTGGAACAGTACTGAATGCCTTGGAGAGTCCAAAAAAAATACAAATAAAATAACTGACAGAGACTGGTATGCCAGCATTACACTACTGGTTGATGTTGTCTAGAAATTATAGCATCTTTTTTTTAATTTCTACAAATCTTTTGGGTTTCTAATATGATAGGAATAATATCATGATAGGAATGAACCCCATTCCTAAGTCAAAGTACAATTAAAGTTCATGAAATGAGTATTGTATCAATCTTTGATGTCAGCCAGCAGTGCTCTTCACAGCACCCGCAATGTGCCCAGTAATGACTCCTCCTGCAATCCGTACAAGTTACATGTATTGGTAACATAATTAAGTAGGGTTGTAAATTATTTTTATAAGACCCTTTGCTCCTACTACTACTGAACTGTCTGGATATCCTTCTTCCACACTGCCCTCTTTCCTGCATGCAAATTCTGGTATTTTATGACTTAAGACACCATAGTCACTGGGTGTAACAATTTCAGTGATCAATGCTCATTTTGTCTTCTTTTCGTGGGCTACTATATCTGCCTTTCTTGCGTCTATTTTTTGAACTCTTGGTAATGGACAATCCCATGTGATATAAACATAATTTTCTAGAATGCTCTGTGGCTCGTGTTTTGAATGCTTCTTGGCGACTCCAATATTATGTTTGCACAATCCCCAATGCCACAGTCTTCCCACATTATTATGCCTTTCAGTACACAGTCCTTTTGCCATCAGTATATCACAACCAGCACCAAGATATGCGATTGTTTCCAAATCTGTTTTACAAAACCTACATTTGCCCATTTCTCCCACATGTTCAATGGACTCTGTACACCAACGTGCATGTAGTCCACTATCTTTGGCCGCCAACATTAACCTTTCATCTTTCGGTTTCCTTAACCATTCCTGCATTCAGTCCTGATCAACATGAAGTTGTTTCAAGAGTTTTCTGCACTTGCAACTATATTTTTTCCACATTTCTTGCCTTCTCATCTGATCCTTCACCTTATATTCTTTCTTTTGCTTTTTTTTGGTACATTCTGTTGTTGCCTGTTTTTTATAGGTTTATAGGTGTTTACTAATCTACAACCACAAGAGCCTTTTAAGCCTAGCCATGCATCCCAAATCTCTGAAGAGTTCTGACACACTTGATAAGTGTAAGCAGGGGCCTGAGAGATGAACCATTTACAGGATGCCTGTGTCCATTACAGACGTAGCAGCCACACCAGGGATGAATGTCTAGTTCCCCATCCAGCTGTCCGAGTTGTCCAGTAGTGAACTCGCATGTAAGTACTACTGGATATTGGTTTTGTTTGCCAGCCTTATTTCTATTTTGTGAAATTTCACACATGGTTTGTTTTTTTCCGCATCATGTATATTTTTAGTTGTTAACAGCTCTGTATGGTCACTCATTTTCTGGACGTATACTTGCTTTTTTTGCTCTACTTTATTTGCCATGCATAGGAGTGTTTAGTTATGCCGGTACGGAATTATACTCATAGCGTACCGCATCTCTAAATAACAGGTACAATGCTGCTTTATTCACTAAAGTGAATGTTATCGCCTGCTGTCTGTACTTCTAGATCAATAACCTGTTTGGCAATTACAAAAGAACTTACTGTAACCTCCGAGGGATACAAGCAACTCTTCACCATCTCATCATCCTTAGATAATACAATTATCACCGCCGACTCACACACCAAATTGCTTGACGTTATTGTAGGCAACCGATTAAAATTCTACCTACATGTCTTAAACTGTATCAAAAAGTCCAATAAAAAACTAGGTCTTCTATACTGCAACAACATATATATACCTAACAAATCTAGACCTATACAGGCTCAAACATTTATTCTACCATCCCTGCTGTATGCTGCTTCCATACTTACTAACTTCCAAAATAATCTCTTAACCAAACTAGACAACAAATATAACAAGATAGCCAAATTCGCAGCCAGTAACAGCTACAAATCCTATCACTGTATATCCATAAAAAGCTTAAGATGGCCTAAGCTCTCCCACATGTTTCAAATATCACTACAAATTTCACATAGCATCCTAAACAGCCCCAACTCCTGCCCTGCCCCATCATCTATAATTACACCCTACACACCCAATCGTGACCTCAGAAGCACACAAAACCTATTTCAGGTGACCAAACAAAAATACTGTAAAAGTACTTTGCAGTCATTCAATTGCATATTCATGGAACTACTTCCATTGTCCCTTTGCTACAATACCAAAAGTGGCGAACTCTAAAAGTAACTAAAAATTCATTTCCAGCATGCATGGATCCGTACTTGTCAGGAAATAACCTAACGAATTTTTCTTCTTCTCTCAATCGACATATCTATCTGGTATCTGCTATCTAAACGTCTACACATATTACTCTCTCTGCAGTTAGTACCTATCTAAACGGTCTACACATATTACTCTCTCTGCAGTTAGTACCTATCTAAACGGTCTACACATATTACTCTCTCTGCAGTTAGTACCTATCTAAACGGTCTACACATATTACTCTCTCTGCAGTTAGTACCTATCTAAACGGTCTACACATATTACTCTCTCTGCAGTTAGTACCTATCTAAACGGTCTACACATATTACTCTCTCTGCAGTTAGTACCTATCTAAACGGTCTACACATATTACTCTCTCTGCAGTTAGTACCTATCTAAACGGTCTCGGTCTACACATATTACTCTCTCTGCAGTTAGTACCTATCTAAACGGTCTACACATATTACTCTCTCTGCAGTTAGTACCGATGCTATTAAATGCATCTTTGCTGTACTATGTCATGGTGTTACTCTGAATTGTACATTACATATTTGTTATTTTAGGCTTTGCTATATTTTTTGTACATAACTTAATGCTAACCAAATTTCTCAAAATACTGTTCTTTTGCTTGTAAACGTCCATGCTGTATATGTCTATTTTTGTAAATATTCATGCTGTATATTTCTCTTTTTGTAAATATTCATGCAGGCATTCCATCAGAGTGGGGTCTGACAATGCCCTGTATGCCAGGCATAGATATCCCCTCAAAAGCCTGTAGGAGACAGAATACATGGATGGGGCCCTGAGGCGGTCTGCATTGGACATTTTACTTATGCACTGTATTCTGGTTTGATTTCCATTCCCGCTTGACAACGCTATGTTTCTGCTAAACTAAGCAAGAAGTCATCTAAGACTTAGACTATGTTTGGGTTTGTGAGGTCAGCAGATATGTATGTAGTCCAATGATTACAGATCTATACATGCAGTCAGTTTCAAGGAGGCCCATACCTCCTTCTGAATGGGGAATATATAATCTTGGTATGCATGGATTTTTATAAATCAACTGATGACCATGAAGCATAGGTTCATAGAGGTTCATCCTTCTTGTTTTCCTGTCCAAACTATCCAACACCTTTTGGGGCCAGTCAATCACTCCAAAATTGTAAGTTAGGACAGAAAGAACAAATTGGTTTATTGCTTGGACTTTGTTTCTAGATGTCAATGCTGCTTTTAGTATTAATTTAAGTTTTCTAAAATACTCCTCACTGAGCTTTATTCACATTTGTTCATGTTTTATTGCTGATCCTCCAATCAATTCCCCAATATTTATACACTCCCTCTTGCTCAAGTCCTTTTATATCACATTCTTGTCCCAAACGGATGTTTTCTTGGTGCTGCAGCTTTCCTGCTTTAAAGGTTGCTTTTGCACATTTACCAAGAACAAATGACACTCTTACATCATCTGAAAAATTTTTGACCACTTGCAGTTCTGCTTTCAGCTCCTCATCTGATGAGCTATACAGCTTTACATCACCTACAAAAAGAAGATGAGATGTCTTTACAATTTGTTGTTTTCTGGGAGCCAAATTATAGCCATGGCCTAGTCTAAGTAGACAGCTTAATGGGAAAAGGGCAAGACAGAATAGCGGCAGTGACAGAGTCACCCTGGAATATCCCCCTTTGAAATGTTATCCCTGGAATAATTTGTCCTTTATCATGGCTTAACTGTAAAGTGATCTGCCACGGTTTCATGGTTGCTGTAATAAAATTAATCAGTGTAGAGTGCATCATATGCACTTTAAGCACTCTTTTTACCCATGAATGTGGGATACTATCAAATGCCTTTCTGTAGTCTATCCATGCCATACTTATATTCTTCCCCTTTCTGCAGTTCTCCATTATGACTAACATGAAATGATTCTTCCATATGACTTTCTTTCATTACCTTTTTATTCTATTGTAATGATCGAGTTTTCTTCTAATGACTATAAACTCTGTTGGTATCAAATTCCAGGGTATAGTTTATATGTCATCAGAAGGCACGTTGTTGGTCTATAGTTTTAGGGTAGCTTGTAGGTCCACTCAAGTAGGAGCATTGTTTTACCTGTTAACTAGACTGGTGTCTGTTAGGGGTGAGCATATAAATAGTTATTATTCATGGCTAAATCTTCCTACAAATATGTTAATACTTTTAGCCGGAAGTTAGGCCCTGCATCTGGGCCTGGGGTTTTCCAGTTGGAGGCTTTTCTTAACTTTGTCTAAATCTGTCTGGCCGTTACTTCATCCCATTTCATATCCTGTACCTTTGAACTTCTGATTCTTTCTTTTACTTCTGCTATCCACTTAACATCTCTGTTGTGTTCCACGGGATCTTCATGGATACTTCTCCAAAATGTACAGATTTTTTTTTTTTTGGTGGTGTTTCAATTCCTTTTGCCCCCCCCCCCCCCAATTCTCTACAAGACATTTTTGGGTCATCAATAAATTGCTTGTTTTGTACTTTTCCTTTATATTTACTTGTGAATCTTCGAAGTTTTTCTGCCTGTGCTGACATTTTTAGTTTCTTATTTGCAATAGTGCACAATAACTCCTGATCTGTTCAGATACTGTGCATTGCTTTTATCATGTCAGAGTATTTTTCTTGATCTGTTCCCTCTTCTAACAGTGACACTTCTTGTCTCAACTGCTTTATAGTTTTCTCTATCCAATACTTCCATGATGGCATTCAAATTCTCCCCTTCCTTTCCCTTACTGCCCTGTGTTTTTGTAGTAAGACTGTTTTTAATTTAGCTCCACAGTAATATACCCTATTTACTTCTGTTATACAGTACATCTCTATGGACAGTCCTAATTACTGTGTTCATTTGTTTTATCAAACTTCTAACTTTTTGGTCTTACTGACTTTCTGTAGTCGATTTCTTTCCCTGATGTCAATATGTCTGTCCATCTCTATTAAATCACGCAACTCTTCCCGTAGATCATTTTCTTCTACGCTGGTGGCATATTCTTTGTTTCCCCATTTCCTCTCAGTACAGGTGATATGATAGGAGCAGAGGCATGTTGGGTAGGTGAGACGAGATTATTGTTGAGGAAAGACTGGAAGGGTTTGAATGTGCATTGTGTGGCACTACAGGACTTTTGAGAGAAGCAGCAGCTTATTTATCGATAGGTGGTTACCTAGTTCAGTACTTTCCTCTCTTAGTGGTAAGGATGTAGGATCGTTTCCATATTGCAGGAACATACAACTCAGTGGATTTATTTAGGATGGAGACTGGAATTGCTAAGGCATTCTGACAGCAGGTTACCAGCTCCTAGGATAGCTGACTTAAATTTAATGAGCTTTTGCTAGATACAGCAGGGACGGTTTTTAGTGTAAGGGTGCTTGTTTGAGGTGGATATTCAGGTCGATTGCATGGTTGAGAACCTGTAGATTTACTTAGTATGGCTGCTGTGTTAAGCACTTTGCTATACTGCTATCAGTATAATCTGGCATGAGACTAGGTTGGGGTTTTCTGCATGGGTGGAGGTGACTGATGCTGTACCAGAAAGTTTCTGGATTATTCTAGGAACGGTTCTGAATTAACGCAGTAATTATCATTGCCCTTTTCTGACACAGGTTTTTACTTGGTTCCATCGAGAGTGGTAGGTCTCATACTTTCTAAGGGCTTTGTTATTCTGCCAGATTTTCCAAGCTATGTCCCACAAATCTTGTGACTTGTTTAATGGTGAGAGTTAACCAGGGTGCACATCTAGATATTTTATGCATGTTTTCCTAAGTGGTGCATACTCATTTGGCAAGTTTAGAAATATCTGATTAAATGTGTCCAAGGCTTCACACATGGGTAATCAGTTTACCTGAGAAAGTCAGAATTGTGTTTAATGTGGTTTACTTCTCCAGTACTGACTGTAGCTAGTTTACAGTGAGAAGAATTTGTCTGTTAAAGATATAGATAGTGATCCTTTAGAGAATCAGATAAAGTGTTATTCCCAGTCTAAGACTGATTAATGTAGACATACTGACCTTGTGATACCAGGTTGGAGTGGTGAAAAACAGAGAAACTCTAAAGATCAAGGGGACAGTTGATGGAGGTAAGTAATGCAGCACAATTTATATTAACATCACAAGTACCAGTTTTTGGTTGTTTTTTTGATAACCAGGATAGAATTCAAAGTACAGTGTGGTTAGATGCATAAAGCTATAATACATATGACTTTGTCTCTTGTTGAAATTAAACTGTTAACATTTCTGAATTGTTAACTTTAGGGATGCTACTTGTGTAGAGGTGAAACTGGAGATTTTTTTATGCATTTCAATATTACCTGCTCTTCTGTTTTGTCAATCTAGTACAACCAGAAGGTAGGAATTTGCCATTGGATATATTTGGTTTGATGCATGTTTCTGGGAGAAAAAGAACATCTGCAGAGTGCGAGGAAATGAAAGCATATAGGGGTCAGCTATGTTGTTGCAGAAGCTCTGGATATTTAGGTTAAATAGTTTAGGGAACTGTTATCAGTGGGTCTTTGTGTTTGTTGCACAAAGAAATACATTCTTGATGAGAAGAATTTATAACTTTTTGGCCAGAGTTTGGGTGGACATCCACACACTGAGATAGTGTGCTTTGTGGAGACTAGAGTAGAACAGTAAATCAAGTTCACACTGTTTGGAAATTTTGGACATAGTCTATGTTTTTACTGGTAGACACTGTGGCTTAAAGAAGTGGCAGGTTAAATACGAAAAAGTTTTGAGTGATAATGAGATGACCGGTGGGGAGGGGGTACACAGGATGATCGGTAGGGAGGGGGTACACAGGATGATCGGTAGACAGGGGGTACACAGGATGATCGGTGAGGAGAGGGTACACAGGGGAATGTTACCTTGTGAGATGTGAAGGAAGATAATGGAGGTTTGAGTGACAAGTGTTGAATTGAGAAAGTAACATTAAAAATTATGAGAGGAGGAAAGTTACAAACATTTGCGTGAGAGAATGTATGGTGAAGTACAGGGTAATTACTAGAAAAGCACTAGGGTGATAAAGATACACTGCCTGTAATAACTCCCATCCATATGGATGGGGTATCACGGGGAGGTGGAGCTTGAGTATAAATAGTAATATGAGAAGGAGGTGGGGCTAGAAATGTAGAGAATAATGCTGTTTAACCATATTACCTACAAATCATTCACGGGGAGGTGGAGCTTGAGTATAAATAGTAATATGAGAAGGAGGTGGGGCTAGAAATGTAGAGAATAATGCTGTTTAACCATATTACCTACAAATCATCTGCCTTAAGTAACTAGTTGAAGGGCTAGTAGAGGTAAAACTGTAGGCAGTAGCCACTTCATTGAAGTAAACCTGATAACACATATAGCCACTATTAAATTATAATCATATTAAATTCAAATGTGTATTTTCCAGGAGAACCCACCCATGCAATCTGAAAGCATGACAGTTTTTTTTAATGTCCTGAAGAAAGCTAATTAAAATCTTGCTCAGTGTCTCTATGTACTTAAGAGTAATACAACACTTCAATAACCGTATTTTAAGTTCACTTAAAATTAACATAATAAATTTCAAAATCTGATGAAAATGGTAGATGATCTGAAAAGTTCTTCCTCCAGCTAACCATGTCAAAAGAAAATCTGTTTGTAAACAACAGAATGAAAACATTTTTGATATTTCCATTTATGCAAACAAAACTGGCTTTCGTTTGGAAGATAATCACTTGATCATTCCAAAAATTATCTTAAAAACAATGACAGTTTAAGCTACATGACAATGACTAACGTCATTAGCAAAACCCATGACAAATTATCCTGGTTTAACATTCCTGCTCTGCACAAAACTTCGTACTCCTGGAATTACAGCCAAAGGATAAAAAGGTCACACAACCCAGTAAAAACCTGCAAGAAAGATGCAGCCAAGTGAGAGTCTTCACCATGTAACACCATAAGCCTCCTATAGTGGAGGTCTATGGGATATATGCAGTTGAACCCTGAAGGAATATCAGTGTTTCAGCTGCATAGTTTCTAAATGACCGTGACTTTTTACTTTTCAAGTCTTTGTGCGTACATACAGGCGAATAAAATCAAACCCCACAAGCTGCAGATGTACCATGTTTTGGTCTTTTTTGATCTCATCAGTATGGCACAAGTGGATTGCTTGGCTAACAATGTTAATTTGGTATGACTTAACAGTCACTTTAGATGATATAATAAACTGTCTGCCTAACTAACAGCCAAAAAAATCTACTTATGAACTGACTAGAAAGCCCCTACAAGCTTTATACCAGTTCCATGGCTAGATAAAAAAAAATAAAAGGAGAAATCACCCAAAAGAAAGGAATTACTGCAATTGCACACTTAGAAATTGCACCAGCGATGACTTCCTATGAAACCGTCGATCGGGGCAAGTTCATCTTTGCTAAGCTAAACTCCATCGGATGGCATCTCTTCCAGCTGAAGTTTGACAAGGTGTGTGGACGCACAGAAAGATCCTGAATAAAAGAACCTACTACAAACCAAACTCTGAATTAAGACTTGACATATGTGCTGTAAAAAAATATCTGAAAAGGTCAAGTGTCCACAGGAAATACTAAAATGTACAAGACGGACGGTTGTTCAGACCTACCATTTCTGCCTCTTCCCATCATGTGCTGTTTAGTAAGGTTTGCATATTTCTTTCAACCCTGCCCCCTTTTCTCACTAAGTAATATGGCTGCATTTCAGTTTTTTTCTATTATCCCACCTTTGCTAGCAAGTTGCTGGGAGCCTTTGTCACCACTTCCATGCCACTATGTTGTCGTATTTCTCCTTAGCATAGGCCCCTACGTGAAAGATATAACAGTCAACTCCTATCAAAAATTAACATGATACAGTGAACAAACCTTTTGGTACTGGTCCTGTACCAGTTACATATCTTTCTTGAAAATTCATCTGCTCTCTTCTTTCCCAACTGGACTCAACACTCCAGTACAAAGTTTTACCACTGCAATTTTCCAGAGGGTGCCCCCCCCAGCCTTGCATCTGTTAAGATATCCTAGAAATTCACTTCATTTCCCTACTGTCCTATCTGTGCTAATTATCTTTTACCCCAACTCAAATATGGAACTTACATAACCTCCAGGGCTGTTTATTCCCATTTTACAGTAGATGGCTCCTGTCGGTCCCTCCCTTGGTGACATGAGCATGTTATGCATGACGTCTGAAAAACTGCTTTCGTGAGCTTCCAAAATGGCTGCAGCTTACATCTAGCTCTGCCAGCGTGACAACAGAAACTCAGCAGAGGCAAGTAGACTTGTGTTTATGAGTAAATTTCAGCAACTAGCTAGTAAATGCAGTGCCTGGATGCCAAGAATAAAGAAATACAGAAGACCTGAAAAAAATTAGCTACAAAAAGATAGAAAGAAACACTGCCTGGGGAAAGTTCTGCAGCTGTTCAGCAAAAAGCAATGCAATCTTCAGACATGACCTCCAATAACCTATAGGAAGAATAACTGCACACAGACCTGGTTAAAAATAAACAAAATACTGATGGAGTACATCAACACAAACAAAAGGTTGGAAAAAAATGGAAGAAGCTTTAAACAGATATTCAGATGAGATGATAAAGCTGCAAAAATCAGACGTCGAAGTGAAGAAAAGGCTGGCTGAATACGAGACTGCTCAGGAAAAGATGTTTCAAAAAATAATAGAATTAGAGGACAGAGCATGTAGTGAAAACTTGAGATTTTCAGCTATACCAGAGAAGCTGGAAGGAACAAACTGCATTAATTTTATGAAAGCACAAATAAGTTACTGGACTGGTAATCCGCAGCAGGGGTTGTTAGTTGAAAGGGCACATTGTGTGTATGCTCCAAACTTGGCTATAAGAAAGCAACATAGACCTTCAATAGTAAAGATGTAATCCTACCACCAGAAGGCACTAATTCTGACAAAACTGTGGCAAAAGAACAAAGTACTAAAAGTGGCTAGGCTTAAAAATGGCTCGCAAGGGCAGTTAGCCTAGTACTAATCTATGAATCTAAGTGGTAGACAGCAGAGTGTTTGTGGACAATGATTACTCATTGTACACCAGAAAGAGGAGCAAATTTATTCTACTATTCAGGGAATGTCATGACAGGTGTGAGATTCAAACTGCTGTATACCCAGCTGTCTTTAAGGCATTCTTCTCTGGAATGAAGAAATAATTTTTTGATTAAGTATATGCTAAGTTTGTTGAACAAAAAGTAAGCTATGAAACAGGAGATTCTGCTCCTTGTTCTTCTGGTAATAAAGACCACAGAGGGACTGTACATGTGAAACCTTTTCAAAATGTTCAATGGAAAATGTTGGAGAGAAGGGAGCACAAGAGTTGACTAGAAGAATCAAGAGTACGTTGGAAATGAAGCAGAGATGGGATTTCTGAAATGAACAGTAATAAAACCAGTAACTTAATATGGGATTACAATGCAATAATTCTACTTGTGAAATATGACAGAACAAGAAAATATGGAAATATTGGACTTTTTCAGTATTTGTTGAACTTGTGGGGAACTCTAAAGCATATATATATATCTTACTTTATGTCATTAATGTTTGGAAAACTGCTTTGGGGAGGGGAAGAGAAGGGAGAAACGTAACAGTAAGTAAAGATGTCTTGAATAGTACTAATTTTGTGGCATGTGCTTTTCTTTACATGCTATAAAGTAAAGTTTTTTTTCAGTTATTTTTAAGTGTAATTGGGATTGTAAACAGGTGGTGCTGTTTTTTTTCCTTTCATCCTTCTCTCTCACTTTTAAGAACTGCAGGCATTACAATGTTAAACAACGCCTGGTTGAAAAGCAGGATTGGGAAAAAGCACATTATTTTTCTTCTTTCTTGCATGGTGAATGACTGGATTAAAGACCTTAAACTGATTTAGTAACACGTTTTAAGAGAGCAAGTAAATGAAAAAGAACACTGAATATTATGAGGCTTTTTTTAGCAAATGCATGTATGCTCAGTAACAATTCTGCAGCTGGTCTTCATGTTTCCATGGAGACAATCTGATGAGAGAAACTGGCTACTGTCTGGTGGGGAGTGACTGACAGAGGAAAAAAAGAAAGAAAAGAGAAATTGGCTAGGATATAATGTTATCTGAAAACATTCAAGTGTTTTCCCAAGGTAGGTAATGAATTCTGAAAGAATTCAGGGGCTTTCCCAAGGTAGTTAATATTCTCAGAAAGCATTTAGGGGTTTCCCAGTTGGGAGGGCTATAAAGATAAGACAAAACTAATCAACACTTAGTAAAAGCACAGGCTGCACCATGTGTCTTAGCATGGATAACCTTTCTTTTAAGTTAGCTGAAGTCTCAGTCTGGCTGTCAATTTTGTACTTTTGTTCCTATTAGGAGTGTAAAACTTCAGTATTTGAAGATGTACATAGTTTTGTGTGTTGGCATTAAGTTAACAGGTTCTGAGGAGGGATGGGGGTTGTGTTTGGTTTTTTTTTCTTTTGTTTTGAGGGCTTTCAATAAAACAAGAAGTTGTATAAGATGTGACATAGGCTCAAATGGATATGACAAGAAACAACTGTATAAAAGTTCAACCTGCCAAACAGCGTATGCAAGTAATACAAAAGCTGGAACTAGATATTTAACAAAAAAGGTGTTATACATAAAATATATGAATAATAATTTTTAATACAATTATGTTTTCTATAATGTCTTTAAATGTAAATGGTCTCTCCGATAAATACAAAAAAGAAAAAGCAGTGAACTACATTAAAAATGTGCAGTGCAAATAAGCTATGTTACAGGAGACACACTTGCAAAGAACTGAACATGTAAATTTGATAAAGAAAGGTTTTCAAGATGGTAATTCAGCAGAATATCTGGGACAAAGGAAAAGAGGAGTACTTACATAGAAGATAAAGATAATGACAGATTTGTAGTGCTAAGGCGCTACAGGCAAGGGAAAAGGATTACACTGGCGTGTATTTACATTCCACCTAAAACTATAATGGAGCTAAAGAAAATTCTGGGAGAAATATTTAGTTTTCAGCAAGTAATATTAATTACAGGTGGGGACTAGAATTTGATTTGCAGCAGTGAACATGTTACTGGGGGCCCCAGAAGGGAGAATATAACAAAGGAGGGTAGATTTTTGAAGAAATTTATGAAAATATTTGGCATGGAAGATGTGAATTGAGTAACAGGAGTTCGGAGTGAATTCACATATTACTTCTCAAGATATAAAAACTGGGCTAGGCTAGACAAAGTTTACATTTCACAGGAACATGTGCATTTGATTGAAGGTCTTGCTACGCACCCAATAACTATTTCAGATCATACGCCAATAACAGCCAATATAAAAACACAGAGTAATGAAATAAAATGAGACACTGGCACTTTCCCACCTATCTGCTGAAAAGAGAGGAACTTAAGGAATGGGTTGTGGAGATCATTCAGAAGCTGTAAGAGAGGACAGAAATTTCTTCTGAAAATATAGCTAGGGAGTGGGATAAAATTAAGATCATCATCATCTTTCGGCTGTTCCCGTTAGGGGGTGCCAAAGCATCTGTTTCAATTTCTTCCTGTCCTCTGCATCTTGCTCTGTCACACCAACCACCTGCATGTCCTCTCTCACCGCATCCACAAACCTTATCTTAGGCCTTCCTCTTTTCCTCTTATCTGGTAGCTTCATCCTTAGCATCTTTTTCCCAATATATTCAGCATTCCTCCTCAGCACATGTCCAAACCAACGTAATCTTGCATCTCTGGCTTTGTATCCAAACCTTCCAACCTGGGCTAACCCTCTAATATACTTATTCCTAATCCTGTCCACATTCGTCAAACCAAGTGCAAATCTTAACATCTTTAACTCTGCCACATCCAGCTCTAACTCCTGCCTTTTTGTCAATGCCACTGTCAGCAACCCATATAACATAGCTGGTCTCACTACCCTCTTGTAGACCTTCCCTTTCACTCTTACTGGCACTCGTCTGTCACAAATCACTCCTGACACTCTTCCCCACCCACTCCATCCTGCCTGTACTCTCTTCTTCACCTCTCTTCCACATTCACCATTACTCTGAACAACTGATCCTAAGTATTTAAACTCATCCACCTTTGCCACCTCTACTCCTTGCATCCTCACCATTCCTCTATCCTCCCTTTCATTCACACACATATATTCTGTCTTAGTCCTGCTAACCTTCACTCCTCTTCTCTCTAGAGCATATCTCCATCTCTCCAGGGTCTCCTCCATCTGTTCCCTATTCTCACTACAGATCACAATGTCCTTTGCAAACATCATAGTCCATGGGAACTCCTGTCTGATCTCGTCTGTCAACCTGTCCATCACCACTCCAAATAAAAAAGGCCTCAGAGCGGATCCTTGATGTAATCCCACCTCCACCTTAAAAGCATAGTCACTCCCACCACAGACCTCACCGCTGTCACACTGCCCTCGTACATATCCTGTACCACTCTTACATACATCTCTGTCACTCCTGACTTCCTCATACAATACCACAACTCCTCTCTACGCACCCTGTCATATGCTTTTTCTAAGTCTACAAAAACACAATGCAACTACTCCTGACCTTCTCTGTACTTCTCCATCAACACTCTCAGAGCAAACTGTAGTGCTGTAGTGCTCTTTCCCTGCATGAAACCATACTGCCGATCACTAATCATCACGTCCCCTCTTAGCCTAGCTTCTACTACTCTTTCCCATAACTTCATGCTGTGACTGATCAGTTTAATCCCTCTGTAGTTACTACAGCTCTGCACATCACCCTTATTCTTAAAATTAAGATGCAGTTTAAAAATAGGGTGGAAATAAAAGAAAGGGAGCTATGGTTAAGAAGTAATAAGAATTATTTAGAGGGACTGACAAATGTTAAAGTATTGCAGAAAGGGAGAGATCTCACAGAAGAGGAGGAGGTTCAGCTGCAGAATGTTAGACAGAAAATGGGAATTACCTCGATAATACGCACGAGTTTAGAAAGGTTGCTATTAAGCAACTTTTTTTACAACAACACTACTGCACAAAAACTTTTAGCACAATGACTCAGGCAAAAGAAAGCAGAAAGGGCTGTCACCAAACTTAGGGAGCCTAAAACAAGTAAGATAACTAGAGATCTTGCAGAGGTATTAGAAATATTCTGGAAATTCTACGAAAGTCTCTCTCTAAAGTAGAGAGATATGAAAATCAAGAAAAGATACAAAATGAAATGTTTATGGAAGAATTAAATATGCCAAAGTTAGAGGCAGATGAGGCTCGGTTACGACAAGCATGACAGGAGATAAAAATTGTGATATATAACCAATCTACAGGAAACCCCAGGAATAGATGGTATTCCTGTGGAAGTTTGGAAGCTAGGAGGAAAAAAAATGAAAGATCTGGAAGGTTTTGTTTAACAGTATTTTAAGAAAGAGAAGTACCAATATCCTGGAAGAAAGCAGTGGTAGCTGTAAATACCTAAAGAGGATAGACATCCATCAGATCCAGCTTCATATAGGCTCATTTCAACAAAACAAGGATTATAAAGTGTTCATGTCTATAATAGCTAAAAAAATGGCAAAACTAATGCCAAAACAAATGGATATGGATCAACGTGGTTTTGTGGAGGGGAGGCAAACATATGACAATACTAACAGAACATTAATGATCTAGAGGGAAGCAGAATGTAAGAAAATACCAATGTTGTTGGTGGTTCTTGATGCAGCGAATACATTTGATAGAGTTAGCTGGGTCTTTATGAGACATTCCGCGGTGGTGCAGTGGTAGCATTGTTGCCTCACAGCAAGAGGTTCTCCCGTTCGCTTCTCAGCTAGTGTGCGGGGAGTGTCTTCTGTGTGGAGTCTGCATGTCCTCCCCGCAGGTCGAGTGACGTTCCGAAAGACATGCGTGAATGGGTGTGCCTTCGTTGAAGTTGGCCGTCGAGCTGGCAACTTGGCACTGTGAAAATCTACTGCCAATCATTAACGGACCGGAGTTCTGCTGTGGTGACCCCTAACCGGGAAAAGCCAAAAGACAACAACAACAACAATAGCTGGGTCTTTACGAGAAGGGCAATGGAAGCATTTGCATTTCCTGAAAAAAATATAAAGTTAGTTAGGATGACATATGAGGGATATGAGGCAAAAATTAAAGTGGGTGGGATCCTCTCTGATAAATTCTGCCTGAACAGAGTAACCAGGCAGGGATGCCCTCTTTCCCCTTTATTATTTGCATTATATTTAGAACCACTGGCAAAGAAAATAAGGGACTCAGAAATTCAAGGGTATAATGGTTATGGTAATAAAGAAAAGCTGGCTTTATTTGTAGACGATATTTTATACCTGACAAAACAAGAAAGAGATATTACAGTCTTGGGGAACATTTTGAGACAGTTTCAGATCTTTTTGGGATACAAACTTAATGAAGCCAAAACAAAAGGTGATAGCGGTAAATTATGTACAGCACACAAATTGGTTCAGGAATATCCATATTGATGAGGACATGATAAAATGAAGTATTTAGGAGTATGGTTTAAATATGATTCTAGTGTGGCAGCTAAGGATATGTTGGAAGAGACTAAACAAAAGATAATACAAAAACTGAGAAAATGGAAGCTGTGTTATATGGATAAGATACATGCATTTAAAATGTTTTTAGTCTCTTTAGTCTTATACACGTTAGGCATATTTTTATCAACCAGAGGAGAAGCCGTGGATAGCAATTACTAAAGAGCTGAAGGACTTTACCTGGGAAGGGAAGACAGCAAGTGTCCAGTGGGATAAGCTGATTCTTGTAGAACAGGGCGGATTGGGTTTACCCAATTTGAAGGAGTATTTCAGAGCTACATGGTTAAGACTCCAATATGTAGCACAAGCAGAGAACTATATAGCAAAGTGGAAAGGATGACGATGAAACAGGGGGGCAGCTGAAGAAAGGAGGAGAGACTGGGATTCTGGATGCAGGCCTTTAAGGAGAACAGCAGTTATCACACAGAATATTAAATCCATAAATTGGCAGAAAGGATTCCTAAGAACTATGCCAACATGGGATTGGAGAAAGGAGAGACTGCTGATAGGAATGACTGCAATTAGGGATATAGACGATAGACAAGAGGGGGCTGGAATTTATTGGAGAAAACTGGCAAAGGAACCAAGTTGATATGATAGGATGTGAAGATGCCAAGAATATATTTGGACTGCAGGTTAGAGGCTGCCTTCTCCATCAGGGATTGATATCAAAGTACAGACAAATGGGGGGAGGGGGTGTCCTAAACAAAAGACCAGCACTGGTAGAGTTTTAGTAGAATCTAGAGCAGAAGCTCCCATTAAAAAGGAATAATTAGTAAAGCATATAAAATATTGCATAACTATAAGAATCAATCAGGAGGAGGTTAAAAAGAATTGGGAAGAGAGACTGTATAATCAATTCACAAAGAAACAATGAGAGGATATCTCTCTCAAATATGCAACAAAATCTGGAACATTTAGGATTTTTGCCTGGAAATGTTTGCACAGATATTTTTATAGCGAAAGTAGACTCCACAGAATTTTTCCACAGGCAGACAGCAAATATTGGAGGTCTGACAGGGAAGAAAGAGGTAACTGGGAAAATGTTTTCTGGGACTGCAGTGAACTGATGGACTTTATGGATTCCCTGCGGGATGCACTGTTGGAGATACTGGGTGGGCAAGATTGGTCTGACAAGGGTGATGATTTTTCGGTTTTTCTGAGCTATGATATAGAACCTGAATCGCTTAGGCAGGGTAAGGCCTTGCGGTGTTTAATAACGGTGGCTGCCAAAAAAGCAACTACTAGAAAATAGAAATCAAAATCTAAACCAACTACATTGGAAGTAGTGAATATATAACAGAGATAAAACAACTGGAATTCAGATCTTTAGAAAAGGGTAGGAGCAAACTACACAGGAAAAAATGTGAACCATGCATACAAGGGAGGAATGAGGTTTAAAATGTAGCAGGACTTAAATAAGCTATGTAATGTTTGACTGAAAAAAGATTGGGCAGAGTATAACTGATGTATAATGTTTGCAACTGGGAGTGTACCAGTATGGTCTGTGATGTAAAATGCTTGCAACTAGGATTGTGTCTGTGTAGTTTTGTTTTCATTTGTACAAACGTACGACTGCCTATGTAGTAAGTTCATAGGTTCATAGGTTGGTACTAGGCTATCAGCCCTAGGGCCGATACAAGCCTAGCCATAACAATTCCCTGGCTATTTCTTCCCACATTATTTACTTTCCTGGACCCCTTGTCTAGCAGGGCAAGTGATGGTTTAATAAAGATGTTTCTTGTTAAAAATGTAAGAATTGAATTATTTATATAATGTTGCTTAGGTTATGTGATATACAGCAATATATGTGAAGTAAAATGTTTATGTAAATTATAGTGTGATTACTTTTATATGAATGTAAATTTGCCTATGTTGCAAGGGATAACTCAATAAAGGTGTTTGAAAAAAAACAAACTGCTTTCGTATCCGTAGTGCTCATCTCCCTTAGAACAGAAGGCAGAGTACTTGTTACTGGCACTGTCAGTGTAACAGAGACTAGAGAACTGAACCTTTGTCTTTGGGGCACTATGCGCAATGCTCCTGTTAAAAATTCAAACAGAGACTTACAAACACCGTAAATCAAGAAGGAACATTTATTAAAAATAACCAAAGAAATATTACAGTATCTAAAGCAACGGCACATATTTTCAACCACAGAACAATTACAGTAACAAAGCATCCGATGGGACTTCATATGGTGATGCTCACCCACAACTTATCAAACCTCAATAAATCATAATGGATTCATCTGTCCACAGACAGGGCAAAAAAACATTGTTACGTACACTGTTCATCCCACAGTTTTGGTTTTGGATTGAATTCCCAAACCTTCTCCAGCAGAGCCAACTAATCCTGGCTTTTAAAATTCTGAAACAACCTGACAAAACTCCTGCACTGACAAAGTTGATTACACCTTACAACAATCTCAATAGTTTACGCTCCTCAAACAAACTCCTAGTTCAAACAGTCAAATCCAATAATGGAGGGGGTGATGCACTCTTTGCCAATGCCATTGGAAAAAAATGGAACTCCTCCTCCAGTCTCACCAACATTTCTCACTAAACCTATTCAAAAAGATTAAATCACTATCTCAAATCTCATTGGCTCTGCCAGTGCAGCCCCGATTAACTCTCCCTTAGCTAGTGAACATCTTCTTTTTAGGTCTAACCTTTAAACCTAAATTACCTCTCTCTTTCTACCCCTCCTACTCCCCGTTTTTAATACTGGCTATAGTAATCCTTCTTGGTCAGACTAGTAAGAGAAAAAGTATGTTGTAGTCTGTGCCTGTTATTTATTTTTTTTTTTTTCTTAATACTTAGACTAGTCTACGTTTTTTTTTAATATACTTTATAGTAGCTTCTCCTTTGTTAAACTACCAAATGAGACTAATTTGTATTCTATGAACATGTAATTACCTACTGTTAATGTGGAGCTTTTCTCCCCGGGCCTCCGCTGAAAATGGACATGTATCCAGTCGGACTATCCCGGTCAACAAATGTAAAATAAATAAAATAAATAAATAAATAAATAAATTTATCACTTTTTCATTATGAATTGTTTGCAACAAAGTCTTCCAGGCATTCAGCAAGTCATCCTTTAAAGGAGGCCTGGGTCCACAAATTTGAAATACACAGATCTCAGATGGGCTCTCCCTCAAATGACCAGCTACCATGACGTTTATTTTTTAAAGCAATAGGAACAAAATTAAAACAACAAAATTGGATGTTGTGACAAGCTCAGAGGATGTGTCCAACTTCAAACCACTTCTTTTTTAGCGTCCATCAAACTCCAACCACTCCTTTTTTTATGTTCTGTTTTTGAGCCTCAGCCCCAGTAATTCATGCTGCATTAACCTACCTACAAACACTCTTCAGAAAGAATAAAACTCCTCAGTCGAGTATCTCAGAAGAGCCAACATTGATTTATTCTTGCAGCAATAATCAATTTAATTATATGCAACTTAAAAATGCACTTCATGCTAAATGACCAATTGTGTCCATTTTCGTCTTGCCATCTTCAAAGGTCCTACAAAAAAGTAAACGAATTGTGCAAAATGCTCACTGCAACAGACCTTCAAGAAGAAATCACTGTTACAGAAACAGATCGCATGTGACTGTACTTACCAGCCTAGTTGTTTTGGCTTTGCTTCTACAGTTACATTCTCCCCTCTACTAAGAGGCGATCTCTGCTTGACTTACAAAGCCATGTCTGACCCAGCTCTGTTAAAAACGCTACAGCTAAAGAAATCCCAATCCCTCCACACCACACGATCCAGAAACCTCAACCTCCTTACCACAATCAACAGAACATGCTGGAGGGACAGGTTCATAACCCAGAGACTGCCCATGCTCTGAAATTGACTTCCCATACATGTCAAGCAGAGCACCTCACTGGCCCTCTTCAAGTTTTACTACGATACAGTTTTCTGGTCGAAGGCTTGTGAGAAGAGGTAATAATATGAGTTACAGCTGGAGACAAATCATGAAGCCTGACTAGTGACGGAACTGGAGCAGCCATGCTGTCAGTTTGAGAGTGTGGAGACTGGGGTGAAGAGAACCTGACGTGTGGCAGGAGGTCTGGCACTGGGTCAAGAGTCCATGGGCAGTCCAACAGGTGAGGCCCAAGAAAAGGGAACCAAATCTGACAAGGCCAGTAAGGGGTGATGAGGATCATCTTGCTTCCCAACAGCATTGCTTTCTGTATGATCTTGGGGATGAGTGGAAAAGGAGGAAGAGCATAAAGGAGTCCCGGGGGCCAATCTTGGACTAGTGCATCACTTGGAGGCTCCCCCAGAGGGGGGATAAGTGAGAAAAAGGTGCTGCCTTTAGTGTTGATGGGACTGGCAAAGAGGCCACAGCAGGGTTGTCCCCACTTGTGAAAGATCATACTGGCTATTTTCTGGTTCAAGGACCATTCGTGAGGTAACAATATTGCCCTGCTTAGCTTGTCCTCTATTACGTTGGAAGTCCCCGGGATGTGCGTTGCAATGAGAAAGCGTTGGGAAGAAGTCGCCCAATCCCAAACTCGCATGGCCTCTCGACATAAAGGGTATGATCTGGTCCCCCCTTGTTTGTTTAGACACCAGACAACCGACATGTTGTCGATCTGGACAGCTATCGGTCCCTAGAGGGAGAAAGTCGTGAAGTGCTTGCAACGCTAGAAGCACCGCCCTCATCTCTAGGACATCGATATGCAGATGGGCTTCCTGCTCTTGCCATGTGCCTTGAACAGTCCTGCCAAGATAATGCCCCCCCCACCCTGAGAGGCATCCGTGGTCAACACTGGCAACGGGTTGGTGCGGTACAAAGGGAGTCCCTGTGGTAAGATGACCTGACCTGGTTGAATCCACCAGCATAGGTCCTTTTTGCAAGAATCAGGATCTGATGATGTAGAGGCAACTGCTGAAACGACCACTGGGATGACAGGAGCCATTGGAGTATTCTCATATGTAGTCTTGCTAAAGGTACCAAGGTTATGGTTGACACCATAGTTCCGAGAACCTTTGCTTTGACTCTTTGAAGGGGAAGTATCCTGTAAATTTGTTGCACAAGATACTGTATTCTGTCTGTAGGTAGTCTGGCTGTCATCTCGACTGTGTCTAGGCTTGCTCCTATAAAAGTTATAGACTGAGTGGGCTAAATAGAGGATTTTTCCCAGTTTATCAAGATTCCCAACTGGGAAGAGAGCTTGATTGTGGAATCTCTTGACTGAATTAGGCGATGCCTGGTGGTGGCGGTCAGCAGCCAATCGTCCAGGTATGGAAAGACTTGGATTCCCTGACGTCGCAAATGAGCTGTGACTACTGCCATGCACTTGGTGAACACCTGGGGGGCTGTGGTGAGATCAAAGGGCAGTGCCCAAAACTGGTAATGATTGGCTCCCAGCTGGAAGCGTAGGTAGCTCCTTGATGCTTTGTCCATCACTATGTGGTAGTAGGCATCCTGGAGATCTATTGAGCACATCCAGCTGTCTCTCCCCAACAAAGGGAGTATGGATTGTAGAGTGACCATTCGGAACTTGGACTTCTTTATATGCTCGTTTAACCTGCTGAGGTCTAGGATGGGTCTCCAGTTCCCTGTTCTTTTTGGAACCTGGAGTATGTTCCGAATCCTGTCTGGTCTGTTGGGACCTTTTTGATGACTCTTTTTAATAGCAGCTTTTCTATCTCTATAGCCGCTTGATCCCTGTGATTGGGTGGTACATCTGGGATCCTTTTGGGAGGGCATGGTGGATGGGAAAAGGGTATAGAGTAACCTCTGGTAATAATGCCTTGTACCCACTTGTCTCAAGTGAGATTTAGCCAGGCTTCTGGGTACAAGGACAGGCGAGCCCCGACCGGCTCCAGAGACACACAGTCGGAGTCCACATCAAGAACACTGATAGGGACGGTCACGAAAGGAATCGCGACCTCCCTGATTTTGTGGACCTCCCCTGCCTCTAGGGCGACGTCTACCATTATTTCCTCCTCCCCTGCCTCTGAAGGAGGAATCAACTTGTGTGTCCTGGAAAGGTCTCTGTGATTTCTTGAACCACATTTTGCCGCTTTTCTGACCTTTAGGGTAAGGTCTAGAAGGAACGGTAAAACGGACTCCCACAGCAGAGGGAGTCTTTCCTTCCTGCTCACACCTGGTGAGGGTATCTTTCACCTTGGGTCCAAAAAGAGAGGATCTGTCCACAGGAGCATTGGTGAATGTAGACTTTAAAGGCTCAGCAATGTTGCACAGACGCATCAGGGAATGTCTCCTTAATGAGACGCCTAAACCCGCCGCCCTACTCGCACCATCAGCTGCATAGGAGATCAGCCGCATGGAGGAGTTAACAATAGATGTGAGGGTAGCCAAATAAACAGACACTGTAGATGGGACTGCTTCAGTCGAGGGACTGCTTCAGTCGAGGTACCCTGAAGAGCGTCTCCCAACTCCTTTAGGAGAGCTCTCTGAAGTCTCGTAAAATGTGATAGATATTTCAGCGATCGGAGTGTAAAAGCCGCTGAAGAGAAGATACGCTTCTCGTATCTATCCATCGTTCGGGATTCCTTATTAAGTGAATGGCTATAAGTTATCGTCTTTGCTAGCTCCTTCTTAGTGGTCGCCGCCACCACCATGGCATCAACAAGTAAACCCTTAGATAAAAAAACTCTGTCCTTAGGGGCAGAGAGAAATGTATTCTGCCTCCTGGGGACCGGTTCCACGGCATTGGGAGTCTGTCATGCCTTCTGACTCACGAGATCTAGTAATTCATCAAATGGAGGAGACACCCATGAAGCTGAGGGTTGAGATCCAAAAGCCTTCAGGTACACTGACTCCTCATCGGAAGGGGTAATGGTGGGCCAGCCACCTCTGCCTGAGGATCTCCAAAATGTCTGCAAAGGAGACATCTTCAGAGGACAACTTAGGGGACCCCTCTGACTCATCAAGGTCAGTGTCAGATGTGACAGACTCATCAGGGGAGTCTACATGCTTCCTCTTACATGTTCTCTTCCGAGGGGGCTCCACAGTGGGATCTTCTGGGGAGGTCTCGGAAGATTGGGGACCACCCAAACAGGGGTCCTGAGGCTGTGAGTCTCTACCATCCCGGGGGAGAGAGGATGCTGAGACTGTAGTCGGCACTTGAGGGAGTATAGCATCGGTACTCCTACATGGTACGGATAAACTATCCAACATGCTCCTCATCTTCACGAAAACCGATTCCTCCAGCTCCGAATGATGCCCCGGCTCCAGGAGAGCTTAGGCGCTGATGGCTCCAAAGGAATCGGCTCTGAGAACGATGTAGGGTCTGAGCTCACTCAGGCCGACGCACCAAGAGGAAGACTCGGCACTGAAGAGGTTAGGTTCCAAGTGTCCTCCTCGGGCCCGACTGAAGAGCTTTGGACCCTAGACACTTCGGACGGCGCAGACAGTGTCGGAGCGAGGCTCGGCTCAGAGACAACCACCCGAGGTGCTGGAGCCGAGGACACCACTGTAGTCGGTATCGACAGCATCGGCTCCAAAGGCCCAATCTGGGTTGGAGAAGGAAAAAGAGCAGGGTCGGTAACAGGAGTCGGCTCAGAGACAGAAGTGGTCGGAGCTGATAAAAATTTTGGCAAGGCCGACGACTTAAGGAGTCTGAGCACCACTCTCTCGATATTTTCTTCTGAAAAGCTCCTGGAGGATCTGGAGGGCAGTGTTGGAGACCTCGCTCTCTGTAATATAGGTGATTTTAAAGTAGGGGAGACCGGTGGAATGTCTGTAGACCGGCTCCGAAGAGGACTGCTAGTGATCGGCACCGAAGCACTGGGTGCCGATACTGCAATGTCCATGTCCAGAATCTCGATTGGCTCCGAGGACAGTGGAGCCGAAAAGACAGAGGCAATCTCAGATTTAGGTAACTTCTGTGGAGGTTCAGAGACAGAAGTTGAGGCTGGAGAAGGCCTTTTGGAGGTCTTATCCTTATCTTTACTGAAAGAATGCGACCAAGCAGAGGACAAACTGGCTAGGTCTTCCTCGAAAGAAGGTTTTAACAAGCCTTTTAGAATCAACTTATTCTTCCGTTCCTGGAGCACTCTAGGACTAAAGGAATGGCAAAAGAGACAAGTCTCTTGAAGATGTATGGCCCCTAAACAGTACACACAGACGCTATGTCCATCAGTGATGGACATTTTTTTGAGAGCATTTAGCACACTTTTTAAATCCTGACTGTTTATGCTCTTTATGTTTTTTCGACATAATGGCAGTCTCAATATATGCAACTGAAGAGAAAAAACAACATACTCACTCCACAAGAGAGGAACTAGATCCTCTAACTTAAACAGATCTAGCCCTACTTCTCACAACAACAACCAGGGAAGTTTTACTAGGTTCTCTAACTTAAACAAACCTAGTGTAAAGGAAAGGGGAACAGACTAATACCTCTAAGTAAAACGGTTTAGTCAAACACACACTCACGGGAACACACACAAAAAAGGCCAACAGGCCCAAAATTTTATAGCAGAAAAAGTCAAGTCTGGTTAAACTGACACAATCTGTTACCACAATAAGGCTAACAGCAATAAGAAACGCATTTCACACGAAGTTAAAAACTTCTAACAAGCAGAATAATAAAGAACTAAATCACTTAGCCACGGCCAACCAAAAGAAGCTTCCGACTGAAGATGTGGCAAATGAGATCCGGGGAATGTGCACATGCATCATGGGATACCTGCCACGAGCCAATCAGAAATTTTCAGGCTTTCTAAGCGGCCGAGTCGAGGATCGGCTCCGAACCCACATGTAATAATGGAGGCGAGATAGGACTACAGAACATCTTACCTTAACTTAGGAATGGGGTCCATTCCCTTCACTGTATTAGAAACACAAAAGACTTGGAGAAATTAAAACGAGTAAAGTAAAATATCAAACAGAGAAAAAAAAAAAAGCAAAGCAGCAGAATACAGTATTTAAGCACGGACAGAAAAAAAATCAGATGGAGGAAAATAAACCCAAAAGTGTTTCTTATCGGAGCTCAGCGGTTGAAGAGATCTTTCCTACAGCACTATAAAACTGAAAAGGTCCTGTCTGTGGATCTGAAATGCATACCCTGTACTGCCAGGTGATTACTGGTGTGATGAACCAGACATGCAGTGGGAGGGACTCTAAGCTTTAAACTGCCAGAAGAAGGGTAGCTGGGGACTACTACCTGAATGCAAGTAAGGTAGTGTGTGTGTTGAACATCTGTCCCAGCTATCACTAGGGAACAGATTCTAAATGCGGTCTCTAAGGCTAAGAACACTGCATCGACTGGTCCTGACAATATATCAGTCTGCCTTCTAAATGGCATGAAACATGACCTACAACATCATGTCACATCACCATTTAACCACAGTTGACAGATCCAGGACTCACGAATGGAAAACGACAACAGTGATCCCTCTGCACCAATGCGGCTATCTACAAACCATGGAAACTATAGATCCATACATCTCATATGCAAAGCCAAGGAAACAATTATCACAGCAATGACAATGACATAGGAAATCTCCAGGCACTGGACCTAAACTAGTTTGGATTCAACAATAGCAGGTTATGCCTACTCAACTTGGTGGACTTCCTTGAAAAGCATTGCCAAAGCAATGGATGAGATTAAAATGGTTAACACTGCCAACTTGACCTGATCAAGGCATTTGACACAAAACCCCACTCGGGCATTGATGACAAACTCAAGAGGGGAGGTATAAACCCTCATGTTACCCAGTAGATAGCCTGTGGACTCACAAACAGGAGTCTGACCAGTAAAAAGATGCCAATCACCAGTGAAGTCCCCCAGAGATCTATCCTGGGACTGCTGCTCTTTGGCATCTATTTATCTGACATCAAGGCCAACGTCAAGGGCCTCTGGCTGACCAGATTTGTAGATGACTGCAAATTGGAAGCATAGAATCCCCAGCCAACACTAACATTTTCCAAGAAATGCTTACACAGAAAAATATGTGGTGCCAAGCCATGGAATAAAACTAAATGCCAAGAAATGCATAATAGTATCCTTTGGGAAGCTGGCCACCTCTGGTAACTATCACATTGACAGCACAACCCTAAGAGTCAACCTAGTAGTCAATGGCTTGGGGACACACGTATCATGTGTCTAAGATGGTGAGGAAATCATTCTATCTTGAGCAAGTTATAAGGCGTGGCATCTACGTCCAAGGAGGTCATTGTTCCACTGTATTTGACACTTATCAGAGCTATGATTGTGCACAGTGCCCCTGTTGGTATATACCTAACAAGGCACATCCAAGAACTGTAGCATGCACAGAGGTTCCTCACTAAATGATTATAGGGTGTAAATTACATGTCCAATGCAGACCACCTGAAAACCAATCTCTGTATTCTGTCTCCTTCAGGCTGTTGAGGGGAGATATATGCCTAGCATGCAAGGCATCTTCGGACCTCACACTGACGCACCTCCTGCATATCTGTAAAACAAACAGTACCAGAATTAACCATTCTAAAGACTTAAAACCTTGCCTGTGATATAAAGAGGACCTACTGGAGAGAGAGAGAGAGAGAGAGAGAGAGGTATGTATCCCAGAGACTACCTACTTCTCTGGAACAGGCACCCCCATCCACATGAAGCAGAGTTTCTCCCCAACCCAATTCAAGTGCAACTTGGACAATTGGATGGGGAACCAGAAATTCACCCCTGCTTGGCACTGTATGTCTCTAATGAACTCCGGCAGCCTGTAAATGGTTAATTTCCCAGGCCCCAGCTTACACTCGTCAGAGATTTGAGATGCATGGCTAGGCTTAAAAAGGCCCCAGTGGTCATTATCTTACTAAACACCTATAAACCTATGAGAAAAATGCAACCATTTGCAGTCAACCTTTCAGATCCTCATCTGACAAACTATAGAATTTTAAACTATCCATGAAAACTTGCCGCAAGGTCTTTGAACAAGGTTGGTTTCTAGGGTTAAGCTGTAAACACAGACTAGTCTTATAAATAAATGGCTTAATGGACAAACAGCATGACAAAACAGCAGTGGTGACAAACAATCACACTGGAATATTCCTTTTGGCTTTTTATCTCTGGGATAACCATTTTCCCTTGCTCATAGCTTAGCTTCAAGGTGGTTTGCCTTTGTTTCATAGCCACTGTGATGTAACTGGTCAGTGAAGGGTGTTTCTTATACACCTGTAAAGATATCATAATCCATGAATGTGGGATACTGTCAAATGATTTTTTGTAATTTATCCGTGCCGTACTTAAGATTCTACCCCCTTTTGCAACTCTCCATTACGGATTTAACTAGAGATGATCATTTGTTTCATATGACTTTCCTTATCTCTTTGTTCTACAGCCATAACCAATTTTTCCCCTAAATCTCTATAAAATCTATCTGCAATTTATTGGTCTTTATCCTACAGGATGGTCTGCACATTCACTCTTGAGGAGGAGGACTTTTGCTGCCTTTTGTTAACTAGGTTAGTGTCTGTTTGGGATGTGCATTTTTACTCACGGCTAAAATCGTTGGGTAAACAAGTCAACAGAAGGTATTCAGCAAAAAATACAATTAAAAGTTTTTACGCACTAAAGACAGAACTTACACAAATGATCAACACACAACCTGAAACAATTTCTTCGCACCTAGTGTACAACATAGCACCGAAGGTCTAGAGAGACTTGGCTCAGCAATGCCTTATGGGATGGAGAAGCAGCCTGGGAGAGTCTCCTAAGCTTAGCACTAAACTATGAACATAGAGTACTGGGGTTGGGAGGGTGGCCATAATGGTTAAGGTGTTTGCCTGACAAACACAAGGTACAGGGTTTTGAATCTCACAGGGGATAACTGGCTAGGCTTAAAATGGCTCACAAGGGCAGTTAGCCTAGTACTAACCTATGACCCTATAAGCACCCCAACACTGCTGCCATTGCTCTTACTGTTACAGAAGTCGAGTTGCCTCTTGTCGGTGCTAAACTTTATCACAAAAGTCGTCTCTATGAAAGGCAACCATCTTCAGAATTACAACCCTGAAACTCACACAGATTAATTAAATTTATTTTTTGCTCATTAACCAGGGTGGTAGACAGGTCAAATATGGACCCATTTAATCATACTGCGTTACACCAGAAAACAAGAAAGGCGTTTACACTTTTTTCTCTCTATTAAACTACAGAAACAAAAACATGCACAATACACAAATTACAAATTATGACATTCCTTATATAAAAATATGGTGACATGGGATACCTTTTAAGGTTTGAACTGTTTCTACTGTCTTGGAGAGAGAAAACATTAGGGGAGAATAATACCTGGGGATGTAAACATGAAGAGGTTGTTCAGACGAGAACAGGCTTAGCAACTAAGAGGGAGGCACTACAGAGAAAATGGAATATAAAAGGCAAAAGGTGAGAGATGTTGGAGAAGTCATCATGTTTTTGTGTTATTCCGCTTGTTTACCCTTCTGTCTTAACAGTGGAAAAGTGTTTAACTTTCCAGACTGAACTTGAAAGTTGCCCATCTGGATCTGTACTCTCTCCTTATTAACAAATAAAATAAAATAAAAGTAATTAGTTTATAAACTTGATGCAAATCCCCACAACTTACTCTGACACAAGCAGCAGTCCAGAGTAAAACAGAGCCTCTTTATGAACCCCACTGCATTGCTTCAAGAACTGCTATACTTCCAAGTCAATGCACCCTGCATTTTAGGAAAAGGGTATGGCATGACAGAAGTCTTTGGGGGTCAGGTCACTACTTCAGTTACCTAACACAGAGTAGAAGGTGGAATTTAATGAAACTCCAGAGTAGTCTTCTTGCGGTCTGCAGAACATAAATATTATCTGCTGTATTTTGTCAGACCGGCACAAGGTTCTAAACTGTTTCCCATGGTTACAGCTGAAGGCGACAGAGGTTGGCCGTGCCAGACAACCAAAAGTCACTACTCCATCCTTTGGGAGAAATTTTCATTTTATTTTGGTGATGTCAAGATGAAGGACAAATGTCTGTCCCCACATTTCAGGAGTCATCTGTGATGCAAAGTTATTTTATTAACACAAATTTCTTGAAAACTGAGATGCAAGTTTATGAAATGTTATCTGTTTGAACTGGTGAGCCTCACAACGCAGATTTCTGAAATGTGGAGACTGAATTACTGAAATCCAGACTTACATATACTAAAGATCACCACTTCTCGGAATATTCCCTTTTCTCAGAGGTATGGCGATCTCAAAGTTGGTGTACAAAGGTTTGTGGGGTGTATCTTCTGCAAAACAAAGTTGGGGGGGCCCTTTTGGTTGGTTGAGACCAAATGCTTTTTAGGTACCACTGAAGCTTTCTCATGTGTAGTCTTGCTAATGGAACCAGGAGAATTCAGGATGCCATGTAACCCAGGGCCTGTAGGAATCTCCTTGCAGTCATCTGGGTGAGTTTTGCTAAACCTTTGAAATAATGAGTTAACTTCTCTTGCTTGACTTCTGTCAGGTAAGCCATCTGAGAGGCTGTGTCTAGTTTGGCTCCTAAGAAGATTATTTGCTGGGATGGCTGCAGTCTTGACTTTTGGAAGTTGACTGTGTATCCCAGAGCTTGAAGTAATCGTATGACATAATCCAGATTTGTTGTCAACATCAATTTGTCGTCCGCTTGTATGAGGCAGTCGTCCAGGTACGGGTAAATTTGTATACCCTGGAGCCTGCAATGAGCAATTACTGAAGCCAGGCATTTTGTAAATACTCTGGGCGCAGTAGATAAGCCAAATGGCAATGCTGAGAATTGATAATGCTCTGGCCCTGCAAGAAATCTGAGGTATCTTCTGCAGCTGTGTCTGATAGGGACATGCAGGTATGCCTCCTTGAGGTCCAGAGTAATCAGCCACGACCCCTTGCCCAGCATGGGAAGGAGTTGCTGTAGAGTCAGCATTTTGAACTTTGGTACTATGAGAAAGGTGTTTAATGCGGACAAGACCAGTATTGGTCTCCATTGAGATTCTTTTCTTGGAACAAGGAACAGTCTTGAGTAAAACCCCTGGTCTTCTTGCTGTGGAACTCTTTCTATTGCTTTCATCCGAGTCAGCAGAGTGATTTGCTTGATAGCCTCTGCCCTCTGATTTTGTGGTAGGTTTGGCATGCCTTGTTTTCTTGGTAAGGTATGAAAATGAAACCTGTACCCTCGGTCTATAATGTTCAAAATCCATTTGTCCTTTGTCAGTCTGTGCCAGTTTTCTGCAAAGAGATAACTTCCCGCCCAAGGGAGCTTCTAGTTGTTCCCTGGTAGGCGGTAGTAGAGGAAAGTCATTGAGATTGTGGTTGTGGGGCAGGTGAAACCCCTGCCACTTCTTTGGTTTCCTGGCTGCCATTGTCGTCCCCTGTAAGGGCCTCTGTATTGGCCTCTTCCTCGGCCACGTCTGTTCTTACCCTTTGAAACTTTTCTGGATTAGGAAAGGACCAGTTTTTTGAAGGCCAATTCCTACTGAATCTGGGGGGGTTGAACCTGGAGGAAATCTTTCACTGTCTGAACTGATTTTGCTTTTTCTTCGATGGTCTTTAACACATCCTTAGCATTTGCACCAAAAAGTTTGTTCTTTTCCAAAGGTGCATCCAGAAGTTTTGCTTTTACATGATCTGGTAGAGGTTGATCTTTTAACCAAGCATGTCTACGAATGACTGCCCCTGTCATAGCTGCCCTACATGAAGCTTCCAGTGCATCATATCCACACTGCAGGAAGTGATTGCTTACTTCCTGTCTAAAGGATCAGGAGAGGCTAATGTTTTTTGTAAATCTTCTAACAGATAATCCTGATATTGTAACATATGAAAAAGGCAATTTAAAGCTCTCATAGATAAGGTAGTGGATGTGTAAACCTTTTTGCCCCATCTCTCTAATGACCTAGCTTCCCTGTTGGAGGGCAAAGGATTTTTCGAGGTGGAGGCTGAAACTCCTTTAGGCCCCTGTGAAATAGTTTCCAAATCAGCAGTATGGGCCCTGAATAAATGGGAATGAGTTTCTGGGACCCTGTAATACCTGTCGGGCTTGGCTGGAGCAGGAGGAAGAGAATCAGGGGTAGCACTAGAGTCAGAATACAAATCATCCAGAACATCAAGTACAGGAGGAATAGCTAAGGGCCTGTGCTGAGGCTTCTTAAGGAAAGTCCTAAGGCGTTTCCTAGAATCAGAATATTCCTGGCCTTGCCACTTGAAATGTTCCCTCATGGTGTGCAGAACTTCCCCAAAAGAAATATCCTCAGGAGGGGAGGCCGAGGGGATGGAATCTTCTGCAGCCGAGTCCTCATAGGTCTGAAAGAGCTCTTCCTGGCTATCAGAGTGGACAGAGCCCTCAGAATCTTCATCTGAAGGAGTAGGGTCAGAGGGTTCAACCCAGGGCCTTTTATCAGGAGGGGGCTGGGATCCTCTCTCAGGATGGGCCTGTGAACCTCTAATCATGGAAATTAAATCAGCAGCCATGGACATAATTTGTGTCTCTGGAGTTGGCTGAGGTAAGGATTTAGAAGAAATATGCTTTGTTTTGCTGGCTGCCTTAGCCCTAGTGTAGGCCTTAATAGACATGGCCATAGGGGGCCTGGCAGCTCCACGTGCAGGAGTGACCTTGTCTACTGCAATGGTCTCGGGCATTTCCTCGGTTTCGGTATCCGGAGGAAAATCTATAACTGGCGTCGGAGTAATGTCTGGAATCGAGTCGGTAATGCGGTGTCTTCGGTTCGGAGCGGTGGAGAGACCGTCTCAGAGGGAACCGAAGCACTCGCGCTAGGTTTTGGCGTGGAGTCAGTAGTAGACGCGGGCAGAGGATGTCGGTCCCGGTCTTTTCGCTTTTTGGGAGTTTGCGATGTCGGGAGATCCGACGGCATGGTGTAAGCAAAAATATCGCCGAAAAAGTCTTCAGCGAACTCCGCCCGGCGCCTGAGAGTGCGCTTGTTGAAGCGAGCACAGGCTACACAGGCCGAGACATCGTGGTCTGGGCCCAGGCAAGGGAGACAGTAAGAGTGGAAATCCTTATGAGGTATTTGTTTACCACAAGAAAGACAATTGTTAACTTTTTCAGTAATTTCTGACATCGGCTGAGGCAAGAAAAGGTCCCCAACGGGGTACTTAGCTTTTTTGATGACTTCGGTATCGTAGAATACAGGAGCTGACCGACCGGCACTTGCGAACTGCTTCTGCTTCGGGCACCGCGCGGCAAGAAAGACTGGGGAAAATGGCGTCAGCTGATGCTTATGTACTCCAGCCGCTCTGACGTCGGAGAGAAATGCGACATCAGCCGACGTCGGACCCAGACTTTGGAATCCGGCCGACCGAGGGCTGCCTGAGGCAGGACAACCCACATGTTATGACTGCAGTTGCATTCTTGAAGGACATCACTGCATCGACTGGTCCTGACAATATATCAGTCTGCCTTCTAAATGGCAAGAAACATGACCTACAACATCCTGTCACATCACCATTTAACCACAGTTGACAGATCCATGACTCATGAATGGAAAACGACAACAGTGATCCCTCTGCACCAATGCGGCTATCTACAAACCATGGAAACTATAGATCCATACATCTCATATGCAAAGCCAAGGAAACAATTATCACAGCAATGACAATGACATAGGAAATCTCCAGGCACTGGACCTAAACTAGTCTGGTTTCAACAATAGCAGATTATGCCTACTCAACTTGGTGGACTTCCTTGAAAAGCATTGCCAAAGCAATGGATGAGATTAAAATGGTTAACACTGCCAACTTGACCTGATCAAGGCATTTGACACAATACCCCACTCGGGCATTGATGACAATCTCAATAGGGGAGGTATAAACCCTCATGTTACCCAGTAGATAGCCTGTGGACTCACAAATAGGAGTCTGACCAGTGAAGTCCCCCAGAGATCTATCCTGGGACTGCTGCTCTTTGGCATCTATTTATCTGACATCAAGGCCAACGTCAAGGACCTCTGGCTGACCAGATTTGTAGATGACTGCAAATTGGAAGCATAGAATCCCCAGCCAACACTAACATTTTCCAAGAAATGCTTACACAGAAAAATATGTGGTGCCAAAGCCATGGAATAAAACTAAATGCCAAGAAATGCATAATAGTATCCTTTGGGCCACCACTGGTAACTATCATATTGACAGCACAACCCTAAGAGTCAAGCTAGTAGTCAATGGCTTGGGGACACACATATCATATGTCTAAGATGGTGAGGAAATCATTCTATCTTGAGCAAGTTATAAGGCGTGGCATCTACGTCCAAGGAGGTCATTGTTCCACTGTATTTGGCACTTATCAGAGCTATGATTGTGCACAGTGCCCCTGTTGGTATGTACCTAACAAGGCACATCCAAGAACTGTAGCATGCACAGAGGTTCCTCACTAAATGATTATAGGGTGTAAATTACATGTCCAATGCAGACCACCTGAAAACCAATCTCTGTATTCTGTCTCCTTCAGGCTGTTGAGGGGAGATATATGCCTAGCATGCAAGGCATCTTCGGACCTCACACTGACGCACCTCCTGCATATCTGTAAAACAAACAGTACCAGAATTAACCATTCTAAAGACTTAAAACCTTGCCTGTGATATAAAGAGGACCTACTGGAGAGAGAGAGAGAGAGAGAGAGAGAGAGAGGTATGTATCCCAGAGACTACCTACTTCTCTGGAACAGGCACCCCCATCCACATGAAGCAGAGTTTCTCACCAACCCAATTCAAGTGCAACTTGGACAATTGGATGGGGGACCGGAAATTCACCCCTGGCTTGGCACTGTATGTCTCTAATGAACTCCGGCAGCCTGTAAATGGTTAATTTCCCAGGCCCCAGCTTACACTTGTCAGAGATTTGAGATGCATGACTAGGCTTAAAAAGGCCCCAGTGGTCATTATCTTACTAAACACCTATAAACCTATGATAAAAATGTAACCATTTGCAGTCAACCTTTCAGATCCTCATCTGACAAACTATAGAATTTTAAACTATCCATGAAAACTTGACGCAAGGTCTTTGAACAAGGTTGGTTTCTAGGGTTAAGCTGTAAACACAGACTAGTCTTATAAATAAATGGCTTAATGGGCAAACAGCATGACAAAACAGCAGTGGTGACAAACAATCACACTGGAATATTCCTTTTGGCTTTTTATCTCTGGGATAACCATTTTCCCTTGATCATAGCTTAGCTTCAAGGTGGTTTGCCTTTGTTTCATAGCCACTGTGATGTAACTGGTCAGTGAAGGGTGTTTCTTATACACCTGTAAAGATATCATAATCCATGAATGTGGGATACTGTCAAATGATTTTTTTTTTGTAATTTATCCGTACCATACTTAAGATTCTATCCCCTTTTGCAACTCTCCATTACGGATTTAACTAGAGATGATCATTTGTTTCATATGACTTTCCTTATCTCTTTGTTCTACAGCCATAACCGATTTTTCCCCTAAATCTCTATAAAATCTATCTGCAATTTATTGGTCTTTATCCTACAGGATGGTCTGCACATTCACTCTTGAGGAGGAGGACTTTTGCTGCCTTTTGTTAACTAGGTTAGTGTCTGTTTGGGATGTGCATTTTTACTCACGGCTAAAATCGTTGGGTAAACAAGTCAACAGAAGGTATTCAGCAAAAAATACAATTAAAAGTTTTTACGCACTAAAGACAGAACTTACACAAATGATCAACACACAACCTGAAACAATTTCTTCGCACCTAGTGTACAACATAGCACCGAAGGTCTAGAGAGACTTGGCTCAGCAATGCCTTATGGGATGGAGAAGCAGCCTGGGAGAGTCTCCTAAGCTTAGCACTAAACTATGAACATAGAGTACTGGGGTTGGGAGGGTGGCCATAATGGTTAAGGTGTTTGCCTGACAAACACAAGGTACAGGGTTTTGAATCTCACAGGGGATAACTGGCTAGGCTTAAAATGGCTCACAAGGGCAGTTAGCCTAGTACTAACCTATGACCCTATAAGCACCCCAACACTGCTGCCATTGCTCTTACTGTTACAGAAGTCGAGTTGCCTCTTGTCGGTGCTAAACTTTATCACAAAAGTCGTCTCTATGAAAGGCAACCATCTTCAGAATTACAACCCTGAAACTCACACAGATTAATTAAATTTATTTTTTGCTCATTAACCAGGGTGGTAGACAGGTCAAATATGGACCCATTTAATCATACTGCACGTTACACCAGAAAACAAGAAAGGCGTTTACACTTTTTTCTCTCTATTAAACTACAGAAACAAAAACATGCACAATACACAAATTACAAATTATGACATTCCTTATATAAAAATATGGTGACATGGGATACCTTTTAAGGTTTGAACTGTTTCTACTGTCTTGGAGAGAGAAAACATTAGGGGAGAATAATACCTGGGGATGTAAACATGAAGAGGTTGTTCAGACGAGAACAGGCTTAGCAACTAAGAGGGAGGCACTACAGAGAAAATGGAATATAAAAGGCAAAAGGTGAGAGATGTTGGAGAAGTCATCATGTTTTTGTGTTATTCCGCTTGTTTACCCTTCTGTCTTAACAGTGGAAAAGTGTTTAACTTTCCAGACTGAACTTGAAAGTTGCCCATCTGGATCTGTACTCTCTCCTTATTAACAAATAAAATAAAATAAAAGTAATTAGTTTATAAACTTGATGCAAATCCCCACAACTTACTCTGACACAAGCAGCAGTCCAGAGTAAAACAGAGCCTCTTTATGAACCCCACTGCATTGCTTCAAGAACTGCTATACTTCCAAGTCAATGCACCCTGCATTTTAGGAAAAGGGTATGGCATGACAGAAGTCTTTGGGGGTCAGGTCACTACTTCAGTTACCTAACACAGAGTAGAAGGTGGAATTTAATGAAACTCCAGAGTAGTCTTCTTGCACGGTCTGCAGAACATAAATATTTATCTGCTGTATTTTGTCAGACCGTCGCACAAAGTTCTAAACTGTTTCCCATGGTTACAGCTGAAGACGACAGAGGTTGGCCGTGCCAGACAACCAAAAGTCACTACTCCATCCTTTGGAGAAATTTTCATTTTATTTTTGGTGATGTCAAGATGAAGGACAAATGTCTGTCCCCACATTTCAGGAGTCATCTGTGATGCAAAGTTATTTTATTAACACAAATTTCTTGAAAACTGAGATGCAAGTTTATGAAATGTTATCTGTTTGAACTGGTGAGCCTCACAACGCAGATTTCTGAAATGTGGAGACTGAATTACTGAAATCCAGACTTACATATACTAAAAGATCACCACTTCTCGGAATATTCCCTTTTCTCAGAGGTATGGCGATCTCAAAGTTGGTGTACAAAGGTTTGTGGGGGGGGGGGGTGTATCTTCTGCAAAAACAAGTTTAAAGGAGAAAAGCAATGTTTGACATTCAATCTTTGCCTGTAATTGTTGCCCCTCCATGCAAGCCCTGGCATTTCATGGGGGACTCCATGAAACATACTGCTCGACACCAAATCTGGTTTCCCCTTCTATCTAGATCTGCTTTCCGTTCGAGTGAAGGACAACTAGGTGCCCTTTGGGTAAAATGTTTCATTAAAATTGGGGTGTGGCTATACAAGAAAATTTACCTGACACCAAGTTTGGGTTTTCCCTTTTATTTCTAGATCTCCAATAGTTCATTTGCAAGCTTACCAAATAAGACTTGTACAGACACTGGGGCATTTAAATATGCTTTAATTTTGCAGGCTAACTCTCAGCCTTTAACCAAGTTTGTCTTTTTATTCACCCATCTTAGTAGGCGAGCTATTCCCTGGACCCTTTTCAGCCATATCCCGTTCCAAACCCACAAGGAACAAATGGTGGAATGCAACATCAAAGGCACTACCAACCACATAGAGAGTATCATTATTATGTAGAAAATCACCTACAGCATTTACGTTACTAACAAATGTGGTAACTGTGAACAGTACCACAAAAGCCGGAACAGAATGGAAGGTTACACAAATACAACACTAAAAAAATCTTAAAGCACAACTTAATACAACAAATTGTCATCTAGCAGGTGGATATCAAACACAACAGCAGCAGACTGTCATTCATAATACGTACAGCACTGCCAGCCTTATTCAGTATCACAAAAGTACCTCGGTTTATATCTTCCAAGATGGCTGCACGTTGAGCAACAGCATAAGTTCAGCTCTCCCAGTGTGAGAAAAAAATCTGAGGCAACGGCCGATAACCTCTTGCCTGTTTTGGCAAACTGAGTTACTGGCTAGTATGTACACTGTCTGGATGTCAGCAAAGAAGAAACGGACAGCCAGAGAGAAAATCAACTTGAAAATGTGAAGAGAAAACCCTGACTGGGAAGAATCCTGCAGTGAAAAGCAGTTCAAGCTCCAGCCTTGGTACAAAAGATGGCTTCCATTAATTTAGAGAAAAAAATATATCAAATGTGCTCAGAAGCTGATTAAAATAAATAAATGAAACATTGAAGAAACATATCAACTCAAACAAGAAAAGGCTGGAAAATGGATAAATATTTAAACAGCTATTCAGATAAACTGAAACTGCAAAAATCAGAGGTTGAAATGAAGAAAATGCTAGCGGAGAATGTCACTGCTCAAGAAGAATTAAAAAAATGGCAGATTTAGAGGACAGAGCATGCTGAGAATGACACTGCTCAAGAAGAATTTAAAAAATGGCAGATTTAGAGGACAGAGCATGCAAAGAAAACCTAACATTTTCTCTGTTGTACCAAATAAACTGGAAGGAACAGATTTTATGAAAGCACAAATACGTAACTGGACTGGTAGTCCACATCAGGATTTGTTACCTGAAGGGGCACATCATGTGTATGCTCTAAACCTGGCCGTGAAAAAGCAGTCAAGAACTGCATAAGTAAAGATGCAACCATACAAGCAGAAAGAGTTGATCGTGAAAAAACTGTAGCAGAAGGGCAAACTATTAACAACTGGAGGAAGTACAGTCACTGTGGAAAATAATGTATTCACTGTACACCACGCAGAACAGAAACAAATTTATTCTAGCAATAAGGGAGTATCAAGAGGCAGGTGTGAGATTCAGGCTACTACATCCAGCTGTCTTCAGAACATTTTTTCCTGGAGGATCAAAGTCATTTTTTGATTAAGAACAGGTTAAGGAGTTAATGCAATGGTTTGCCCAACAAAAAGCAAGTCAAACAGAAAGGGACTCTGCTTTTCAATCTTATTGTAATAAAGCCCAGAGACAGGCTATGGCAGTGAAACCTTTTCCAATGTTCCAAAGGAAAATGCCTGAGACACAGAAAAAGCACAGGCGATGACTAGACAAATTGGGAGTACCTTGGATTTGAACCAGAGTCTGAGGTTAGGAGGTGGAAATGAAAAGGAACTAGACCAGCAACACTGAAATTGGTGAATAAATGTGAATATAAAGCAACAATTACATTTGTGAAATATGGCTTTACAAGAAAAAAAAAATGAAAGACTGGACTTTTGTTGACTGTTAAACTTATCACACCTACTGCCCAGCTAAATCTTAGAACTAGAACCCCTTTTTCATTAAAATCTTAATAGACAATAGTGAACAGCAATATTCAATGTACATATGAGGAACGTACAATATTTTGTATGTAATAATTTAAAGAAAGTCCAAAGGTACTTACTAGACTACTGATCTGTGAGGACTGTAAAAAGCCTAGCATTAGATTGCCATGGTAGTTCTTAGCCCTTTTATTTTGTATATGAATAACCCAGAGGCAAGCAGAACTAGGATATATTGGGACATTTACTTGTTGATTTTGGCCATGAAGAACATGGATGCTAAACCAGGAATCGATCTACAGTCTCCCATCCATTCATACAGACGACAATGACATTTCAGTACAGTAAGAAAAGTACTTTGCTTTATGTAGAACGGAAGACAGTTCCACAGAAGAGGTATTTTATGTGACAAGCACCTATCCCTCTAACATGTTTTATCTATCTTGCAAAAGAACTTGAGATTACTTGAATGGGTGTTCAAGCCACCATTGGACTTCTGAATGTGTAAGAGGTCTGACAGGATGGCGTCTGATGAGGCTCCATACACAAGGCAAAGGTCTCCTCTTAGTGGCCTTTAGGATAAAAAGAACAAGGACAAAGCTTTGAGATGGTCTACATAGCTTCTGTGACTCAGACCCTTGAAAGTTTTAATGTGAAAGCATTGTGGTCACTCTAGTTGTGACAAGTAGATACCAAATGGGACATTCTATTCAATGATGAGCCCAATGACAACAGACTTCAGTGGAATGATTACATCTCTAGACCTGGACACCAAAAGCTTTAGAAACAAGCTGTGATGAGGAAGGGCTTTCTTACTAGACCTGGACACCAAAGCTTTAGAAACAAGCTGTGATGAAAAAGGGCTTTCTTACTAGACCTGGACACCAAACCTTCAGAAACAAGCTGTGATGAAGGGATTTCTTACTAGACCTGGACACCAAAGCTTTAGAAACAAGCTGTGATGAAGAAAGGTTTTCTTACAACAGTGGATACACATGCTGATCAAAGCTCAGTGTTGGACATGGTTTCTGAGATTTCTAACAAATTTAAAGAAAGCTTTGTGGTTAGCCTTCACCCTAGGTGGCTTCGTACCTGACTTTGGTTGAGTGTGTTAACAACTCGAGGGTTAAATTTAGTTTTGCGTGCAGAAAGTTTTTTTTTTTTTTTTTAAACCATATAGCCTGTTTATAATTAGGCTTCTACCATATTGATTTAATTTTAATTTGGAGAAGCATTTATTTCCCAGGGGGACATATGCATCAATGCAGCTATTTACATGTGCAGAGAATCTGGTGGTAAAGAATTCCACACAAGCACCTGGGTCATAAAGATGGACAGGGATTTTAAATTTAGCTAGATCACCACTCAGTTTTAATACATCAGCCTTGGCATAATCTCTGACTACAGAAGTGCTGAAGATGCTTCTGGCTTCAGTTTTACAGTGACTCATCTGTGGTCTAATTTGTCCAGCGAGGAAGTTACAATTAGTGGAGAACAGTGTTACTCATCTTGGTAATGACCAAATCCATGATTTTATCACCTCTGGTTGTGATACAGAATAACTGGTCCAGAGAGTTTGCATTGATGAAGTCCAGAAATTTCTGTGTGCATGTTTACGTACGAGCATGTGCAAGTCTTGCAGTTAACTCACTTCCTCCAAATGAGCTCTGGAAGTTTGCATAACTTTCAATGCCTGCAGCCTAAGCATTTTGCTAGAATTAAATTATGTCCTCACATTTCAAACTAATGTTTGTATCTCTAGAACTATAGAGATTACTAAAGAAGTGTAAATTACAAACTCTTCAGCACAAACTATAGTATTCTTTAGGTTATAGGTCTTATACTGGAGTTTATAAAAGTCAGAAACATAGTAACTATAAAGCTTTGTAATATTTTGTAAACAACTTACAATATCTTATGCACAACTGCTAGCAGCATTTTGTTCATCTATGTGACACCTTTCAAATGAGGCTAAGCAGGTCCATCTGTCTAACTTGGTCATTGAAATATTTAGAAAAATGTGACATTTACGCCAACATAAACACTATAGAAGCACCAAGTGATATCTCTTTACCTACAGTAAAATCAGGTCAAATATCAATACAGATGAGTTTGCCATTGTGCAAGCTTTAAGATGAGATATTTTAATACGCTGCATGTTGTATGACTTTAAAATTATTAATTCAAATTATGAACCAACAATATTTTACGCTCATAGGTGTGTACCAGGCTAATGGCCCTGGAGCCTTTACAAGCCTAGCCCAAGATGTAACTGCAGAAACACCTACAGGTGTCACCTGGCTGTAATGAGAGTTAATGCAGGGATTGCTGAAGTCTCCTAGGGGAATAGTGTTTGGCTAAATGCATAGTGACCCCACACTGGTTAGGTAGGAGGTATGGGCAGAGAGGGACATCAAAGGGTACTACAGTTACCTATATGATATAAGGGATTTTGTCAACAGTAAGCTGGACGTGGAGGAGTTGCACGTTATCTTGTACAACGTGTGGAGGTGTCACGGCTTTTTTACAATATGAAGACACTACCACTTTTTGTGCATCAAGTAAGGGGTGGGTCTGAACATGTGGTAGGCTGGAAACACTGCAGTGAATACTCTCACTGGTCTTTAACTAGGTCTCTGTAATGATGAACAACAGTGATTTCTTCCAGAGTAAAGGAGTACCAATTTGTGGGATAACTGGGTCATAGTTGGGGCTTTATGCCCTCTACTCTAAATAAGCCATCACGAACAACCTTACTGCTGTGACAATGAGCACAATATCTGTTCCCTCGTGTAAAGGTAGGAATCCCCCTAAAACAGTGTGTTGTTCCTGAAGTACTAGGCTTTATTTGGACTCATGGTCTTAGAACTACAAGTTGTCTTTACAAGGGTCTAGGCTGGAAGCAGGACAAAGTCAGTAAAAATCACTGTGGTGGACCACCTTAAGGGTGGTATTGGTGGAAATCACCACTTGTTCGAAAGGGTGAAAGAAAAACCCATATGCAAGTACAAAGTTAATGGTGGTGTGATTTTTCAGAGAAGGTCGCTGTAGGTACAACTCAGCTTGCCATTTTAGTACAACTCAGCTTGCCATTTTTAACCTGGACATCTTTAAAGAGTTTGCTAATGTCCTGTCTGGAATGGACTTGACAATGTGTGTTGAACCTGTGGTACTGTAATCTTAAATGAACACACTCAAGTAAGACATTACTGATGTTACCCTGTGGGCTTATTACCTTAGAAATGTTTGACTAACATTCCAATCTAACAAATCCGAATAAGGCAAGGGAATTCATGGTCCTGATGCAGAAGCAATGTCAGCCTGCAAGTTCCTTGACCTCCAAAACATTCAATGACGACCCATCAGTAGCAGTTTACTCGTAACATAAGCAAGCCTCAGCCACTTTAGTGGTTTTTCTACAAGCCCTCTAACATGGTCTTCACACTGGACACAGTCATAGGACTCTCCCTTATCTATGCTTTATCATGTTATTCAGTTGTCCCTTTAGTGTACTCAAGATCCAGAACACCTGCTGTATCTGAAAAGTGCGAATAGTTTATCTTACAACATCACATGACTATCGACGAATTTCAGAATAGATCATTATATCCTTTTCTTGCAGGATCAAGTTCCAGTAAAGTATTTGTTTGGCCAACCTACCGGCTGATCTAATCAAAAATAGGAATCCGTTTCCTTCAGACTTTTACACTCTGCAGTAAGCAGCGGCCACCAAGTAAATAAGAACGAACTTGAATGTCAGTACATCTGCCTGGTCTACTGGTAAGCATGTTTACTAGGAAGGTAATGTTACACAAAATAGGATTAAGCCTTGTGGGTCCTTAACCGTTTGCTGAAAATCAAACAAAAGCCAAAGATTTTAAGAGCTAGGTTTTGATGGACCTTTTCTTGTATATATACTAACATAACATCTAATGCAATTATTCTCTTCATAGTCTTGGCAGGCTTATTCCAGGGTATTTTCCAGTTCTTTTAACAGATAGGAACAGGTCTTTAAACCACCAACTATCAGCTGAACAACCAGCCAGTTTCTATCATTCTCATTTGAAGCTGCGGTCCTTTTAAGTAAGATTGCTTAAAAATACTTTTCAATTAACCACAGCAACCCCACCCCAACTTGTGCTCTGCTGCATTGCCCTGGAAAACAAAATGGAACAAATGTTTGAGAATCAGACTTCATGTTGTAATCAGGTCTCTGTAATTCTTAGCTGCACCCCTGAAGTCGAAGCCCTGCAGATGCGTCAGTCGGCATCACAAAGTACTTTGTTTTTAATTTGTGCAGAAACTCCATTATATGTTGGCTCAGTGCAGTGTTGTTAAGCAAAAGGCAGGTATCACAAAACTGGTTGAGGAATTTCTAAGTATATTCATTAAATAAGGGGGTGGGCTTTGCTCCTCACTTCACACAAGGCTTCAGAATCTGCATTTTCCACAGTTTTACAGCAATGACATCTTCCGGTGCTTTGTCAGACGTACCCGTCACCTTGTCCATCTTACATCTCATATCGCTTTGTGGACACTGCAAAGAGCACTTTTGGCCAGCATCAATGATTAAAACAACTAATTCCGTGAACTCCAACTCAGTCACTCCAATGGAGACCAGGAAGTTTGCACTGTAACTTCCAATGGGCGGAGCCTAAGCCTTTTCACAGAATCAAATTATGTCCTCACGTTTCAAGCAAATGTTCACATCTCTGGAACCATAGGGGTTATGAAAGCATTAATGACAAACTCTTCAGCACAAACATTTTTATACTGCTAGTATACTCTAGGTCTTAAACATAATTTTATAAATTACAGTAAACACAATAACCATTACATTTATAATATTTTGTAAACAACTTACAATATCTCTGCAGCCACTCAAATTACACACATACCATCAAGCAGCATTTTATTCATCAAGCTGTCAACATTCATACGAGACTAAGGAGTGTTGTCTGTGTTACTTGGTTGTTGAGATATTTAGAAAAATGTGAAAATTCTATCTATATAAATTAATATAACAGTTGTATTTACCTGCACTAGACAGAGGTTGAATATTAATGCATTTGAGTTTGCCACTTTATAAGCTTCAAGACGAAATCTTTAAACACCTTGTACATAGCATGGTTTTGGAATTATTGATGCAAATATGAACAAGCAATATTTGATGCTTAGAGGCATCAGTAAGAGGTAACTGCAGATGCACCTGGAGACGTCACCCAGATGTAATGAGTTAACTCCAACACCTAGCAGCCTACACACAACTAGCATTCCAGAGCAATTTCTGAAAAACATTGTAAATATTTTGTGAATAAAGGGGATTAAAACTGTACAAATAGCAATGATGCAAGTATTCTTTACAGTAAGTCAGTGAATTCACAGTATTTCATAAATAAGGTAATATATTACAATACACAAACCCCAAATTATTCTTTTTGTAAACTTTCAGAAACAAAACTGTGCAACCTACAAATATATTGTTAGAACACTTCTATTAACAAGACATAAGCTTTCACATCGTAACAAGAAATTCCACTGTTAACTGCATGCTTATGGAGATATTTACAGAAATATGAAAATGTATGTGTAATTATATAATTAGCAAAAAATATTGAATTTTGCAACTAACAGTGCAAAACAAATGTAAAATAAATAAATAAATATAATAAATAAATATTAAAGAGTTTTCTTCAATGTCATCTAAGATTTCACTCCATGTCAAGCAACGCTTTGCAAGTCTCTTGTTTTTTAAAAGTACGTATGGAAATATTGTTTGTTAGTAATTATGAAAATAAGCGACTAGCAATATTTCCAGTATAGGTGACATAATCCAACACTGACAGTGAACTGTTGTCACTCAGTTATAAAAATATGAGCATCAATTTGAAAATATGAATAATATTTTTTCCACATCCTAGACAACAAAATGACACTAAGATTGTTAAATAACTGTTGGCCGTAACACTGCCAGTTGTTAGCTGGCAAGTCACTTCATTAAACAGGCCAGAACCATAAAAGTTCTGGATACCTTAAGGCAGTATGGGAGTGACCCGAAAGTATATTAAAATGCCTTTTTGGCTTAAGTGAGTTAATTACACTCCAACTAAGGAATATGGTCCATTCCCATCATGGTATTAAAAGCCCAGAAGACTTAGAGAAATTAAACCGGGCAAACTCTTAATAAATTCACAGCACTAGTTAAAACTATTTACCTCACCACATGTGCCACACAGTTTACTGCCTATATGGTCAGCAGAGTCAACATTTAAATATTTTACCTCACTTCCATTTATGAGCTTGAAAGCTCTGTGAAACAAAACGGATGCTAACTACAGTTATTCTCTACTGCAGATCTGTCAGATTGCGCCTTTATGGGACCAGTAGCCAGGGTGTGTCAGGATATGGATAATTTGCATAAGACAGCCTTAAACGTAAGAGAGAGAGAGAGAGAGAGAAATAAAAACACTGACCACTTAAGTTTGCAATTTCATGGAAGGCTAGAATGGGCTCCCCCATATAAAATTTACAGTTTCGTCCAAACGGTACACATCGTAGGTAGATCCAACCAACTGGGATTTGGACACGTAACAAATGTCTTCTGTCCTTCAATGGAGACTGGTGAAAATGACTTCCCCTCTGGGGCCTCTGCAGATACCGATAACAAATCCTTTAAATATACAGTTTCACAGGTAAAGAACCGGGTCTGGCTAGGTGACCAGGCTGCCATTGTTACACAACAGCTTCCCCAACTCAGTACATTTACCAAAACACCGAGGTATTAACCGATTGGGAAACTAAAGTACTTTGTTTTTAATTTGTGCAGAAACTCCATTATATGTTGGCTCAGTGCAGTGTTGTTAAGTAAAAGGCAGGTATCACAAAACTGGTTGAGGAATTTCTAAGTATATTCATTAAATAAGGGGGTGGGCTTTGCTCCTCACTTCACACAAGGCTTCAGAATCTGCATTTTCCACAGTTTTACAGCAATGATATATTCCGCTGAAACACTGCTCGTTCAAAAGTACTATAATAGAAACATCTTTGGAATTAAAGTAGTTTTAGCATTCCTATTAAAACATTTTTCTGTCTGCTGCACAAATACAGCTCTAGAAAATTCTGAGGTGAAATATTAGTACATCTTTTTTTGAATTTAATGCCCAGCCTTGAAATCCTCAAAGTCAGAGGAGTCAAAGATGAAGGCCTGACAGGGAGGAAAGATCTGCCTGCAGGCAGGGTTGTGCTCTGGTGGAGAGCAGGACTTGTTTTCCCGATTGCAATATGGACTACAAGGGTAGTGAGGAAGAGGCAGAAGCAAACTGATGTGGGCAGTAATGTATGCATCATCTGCAGTCTACCCAGTTAGGACTTCCTTCTCATAAAATCCCAAGGTCTTGCATAGAGTCACCTCTCAATGGGGAGGAGTGGACTTCTTAAGAAGTCACAGGCCAGGAGGCTATTCTCTTTGACCCACCTGCAGCATTGCACTAAGATTCAGTAATTCGTCTTGCATTGTCAGAACATACGCAGTAAAGGGAAGCAGCTATTTTAGGAGATACAGACCGTGATGTCTGACACACACACACACACACACACACACACACACACACACACACACACACACACACACACACACACACACACACACACACACTCTTCCTGGACAGTGAGGGACCACCTGCAAGGCCAATCAGGATTCAGCTGGTGCTTCTCCCCTGAAATAAGGGATGCTGAGAAAACAAATGGGTTCATGAAGATGTGGGTGTACATCAGAGGAGACACATAATTGGGAGGGGGGAGGTAATAGAATGGATTTATGTTTTCCATGTTAAGAAAACTACCAACTATCTGACCCTCAAGAAATGAGCGGCTTTTTTTGTATGTCTATCAGCAAGATGTCTCTCCCCTCTCTCTCAACAATCACTCTCTTAGTATCCCCAATCTTAGGATCATGTTTTTGACATTAAACATGAACAAGTCACCATCTGTAGCACTCCTGATTTAGGGTTCCTACACCCTTCTCAGCACACCACTCGCTGTTTGCAATACATCCAATGGCAGTGAAATAAACTAGGCTGTCGTCATGTGGCCATAAAAGGGCTTTGTCTTCCTGTGTTGTATACCCTGACACTACCATCTGAAACACTGATCATTAAACTGTTGACTATTACAGGATCCTATTATTTCTACCGAAATACTGTACTGTTTGAAATGTTAAATGTTAAAAATGCACGTGATTATGAACTACTGTTTGAAATGTTAAATGTTAAAAATGCAGGTGACTGTGAACTCCTGTTTGAAATGTTAAATGTTAAAAATGCACGTGATTATGAACTACTGTTTGAAATGTTAACTGTTAAAAATGCAGGTGATTACTGGATCTTACGACTTCACTGCCATGATAACGACAATCTTGGATTATCCACCACAACATTGAGGACACTGAACAACCTAACAATTTATTTTACTGGGAATCTGCTACAGGACCTATAACAAGTAAAGCAGGTGTTCTTGTTTAATGGGTTATAAAAGTCAGTGCAGGGGATGCTCCAGGATTCTTTAGGAGCTCTGACATTTGTGGGGGTACTATCCTATAAAACTGCTGACCTGATGCAAAGTCTTTCAACCTCTCTCCGTTGCCTTATCCCTCTTAAGCAGCCATCTTGCGTCACAAACTATGAACAGTTTGACAATGTTTAGGTGAGCTGGTTGGGCAAATTCTCTACTCTCTCTCTCTACAGGCTCTTTGGTATAATCAAAACTGTCAATTTTAAAATACTTCTCTAATATGCTCCCTAATGAAAGTGCAAGGCCCACTTCTGGGAGTCTTAAAACTTAAGTGCAATTCAAATGAGAAACAGAAAGTTTTAAAACTCATGGTTATTCCTTTAAACCAGTGTGCATGCACGCAAACAGCATGTGAACTCGCTTGTGTTCATTTGCACATTTACACTGTTTCTCACAGGGTTAACATTCTTGGCACCTTACACCCAGCATTCATGATTACATGGTCACTAGCCTCTTCTGAAAACATCTTCCTTTTTTCTCTCTCGACAGAAAGATGAAAAATAAAAAAAAAAATCTGCCTTTGACTTTTCTGCAGTTCACTCTGAATTTGAAATCTCAATAATACATAAAATAATGGGGGGGGGGGGGAGTGGGGGCAAAGACCCAAAATTATGTTGCTCTTATACACCTAGAAAGTTTCTAGAACAGGATTTGTTAGCATGCAATTTCTGAAGAATATCAACTCAAACTCAAATGTATGTTATTTAGCGACTATCTTGACTTGCCAGAAAACCAAAACAAATTGAGGAGAAGACTAAAAATACGAGGCAAAAATAGGGGCTGCTCACTATACAATATAAACATGGCTTTGCCGTGAGGTAGTTCAACATACTAGAACCTTCCCGCTGTAACAGGTTCACAATATGTTAGTAGGCAAACAGTCTAGGAGATCTGAAGGAGCCTAGCCCAAACTTTCAACTGCCCCAGAGCGCTTGATTAACTGACTTGCTCAAGTTCAAACAGTAGGCAAATGGAGACGCAAAGACTCAAACCTTTATACCCTCGGCATAGGAAACAGCTCGTTAAAAGGTCAAACCTTTATACCCTCGGCATAGGAAACAGCTCATTAAAAGGTGAAAGCTTTACTCCCCTAATCTAACTGACAGATCTTATTACACATCGTGACTCAAGATCGTAAACATCTCATTTAGACGATGACTAATGAACTGTAAGCAAACACGACATTGAGTTCTAGACTGTGTGCGCTTAAGTCTCCTGAATGAAGAGTGATTGAAGTGTCCACTTCAGTGAGTATTTTCACTTCTTTGCTCTCGGTCTTTAATTTCTGGCTTAGTGTGGCTGTTATCTTCATTTGCATCAACTGTCCCTGCCTCCTCCTTTTCTGGGACTCTCCCAGACTGCATGCGTATTCCAAAGTGTTCTCACTTTTGAGTTTTTGCATTTTTTTTTGTTTTTATGTTTGCTTGGATCTCAAAACCTTGGCAGTCTTTTTTGGCATGTACCTTTCCCCATTATCAAGATTTTCTGAAGTCATGTCTACTACATAGAAGTTTACAGAGACATATTTGGTATCTGTTCCACCTTTAATAGGTTCATAGGTTTATACTAGGCTATCTGCCCTAAGGCATTTATAAGCCTAGCCCAAATTTTTGTGGCTTACGCCACCCCTTATATGAAAAAATACTGTGCCCATTAGTTTGTTGTGCCTCTGTCCAGCAGTGACACAGAGATGATTCCCGGGGTAAACCTACGATCTCCCATCCACAGGTCTAGATTTCTCTTGAACAGAGTCAGCGAGGTGCTCTGCCTCACATGGACCGGGATTTTATTCCACAGCATAGGGAGTCTCTGAGTGATAAATCTATCCCTCCAGCACGTCCTATTTATATCCGTGCTAAGGTTTAAGTCGCTTGCTCTAGTGGTTTTGGTGGATTTGGATTTTTGAGGTGGAGCATGTCCATTAATTCCGGGTTGGACATGGCCTTGTATGTCAGGCACATGTCACCTCTGAGCAGACGGTATGCGACTGAATAGAGCTGGAGTTTCTTCAATCTGGCAGCATATGACAGATTTTGGAGTCCCTTTATCCTTTTGGTAAGGAACTTTTGGGGTCTCTCCAATTGCTGCAGATGTCGGGTGAGATACATCCCGAATGGGGCATTGTACTCGATCATTGGTCTGATAAGTGAAGAGTACAGGGGAACAATGACCTCACTAGATCTGGATGTGAATCCCTTCATGATCAGGTGGGCAATGTAGAAGGTCTTTCTAACCACTTTAGCAACGTGAGTGTCAAAAGAAAGGCCACTGTCAACCTGGGTCCCCAGGTCCCTGATAACCTCTTCTGTGCTTAGTGGATTGCCACCTATATGGTAGCATGGGGTTACCTTGTTTTTCCCAAAGGGTATGACTATACATTTTTTGGCGTTTAACTTCAGGCCATGGCTCTGGCACCAGCTATCTGTTTCCGTGAGTCCCTTCTGAAGGATATCCGTGTCCGATGCACTTTCCACTATGGCCCAGTTTGCAGTCGCCTGCAAACTTTGTCAGCCAAAGTCCTCCCATGTTGGCCTGTACTTCTGAGAAGTAGATGCCAAACAATAGGGGCCAAGGACCGAGCCCTGTGGGACACCACTTGTGACCGGCTTGGAGTCTGACACAGCGCCAGCAACTCTAACCCTGTGGGTTCTGTCCTTAAGCCAGTTTGCAACCCATCTTGTGACATATGGGTTTACATTTAAGCTGGTAAGTTTTTCTACAATACCCGAGTGGGGTATTGTGTCGAAAGCCTTTGCAAGGTCAAGGTAGGCTGTATGGACTGCCTTTCCTCATCAATGGCCTTGGTGACTGTTTCAAGAAGTCGACCAAGTTCAAAAGGCATGATCTTCCCTTGACAAAGCCAAACTGGGTCGGGTCCAATGTCTGCAAGTCCCCTATATCTTTGTTTATGAGCTCCACTATGATCCTCTCCATAGCTTTGCAGACTAGACTTGTTAAGCTTATGGGGCGGTAATTACCAGGGTCCGTAGAGGCGCCGCCTTTGTGGAGTGGGACCACAGTTGCCGTACGCCACTCCTTGGGCACGTATCCTGTGGTAAGGCTGAGATTAAACAGCTGCCTTATGTGCGGGTTTAATTCCTCATTTAGCTCGTGTAGCACACAGCCGGGGACACCATCCGGTCCCATTGATGCTGTGTTTTTAGCTTTAGAGAGCAGCTTTCACCTGCGCATTTGAGATGTCTGGGAGGCTACACTCCGCTGGGATAGTTATCTCTCCTTTAGGGGAGAGGGGTGAAGTTTGCACTGAACCTGTCTGCCAGTATGTTGGCAATGTCTGTGGGTTCAGTGATTTTTGTATCATTTTGGACTAATTCTGAGCATATCTGGGAGTTTCCACCCAGGTTCCTAACATAGCTGAAAAAGGCCTTATGATTGTCCTTTGAATCCATGGCAATTTTTCTCTCAAAATTGGCCTTAGTTGATTTTATGAGTGCTCGTATTTTTTACTAATAATGATCAGGGGTGACTTCCCTTTTATGGATTTTGTTCCATCATGTAATAGCTTTCTCCTCTTATTGTAAAGTTTGTTAATGGCTGGGGTCCACCAGACTGGACGTTTGCCCTTTGTGGAAAGAGTCTTGGTTTTATTTGGGATTGCCTGATCCATGCAGTCCTGGAGGTGTTCATAGAAGGCATTTGTAAGGGCTTCCGCAGCTTGGGTTGTGGTTTCCACTGGCTCAGGGGCCTTGAAGGATACCACACCAGTCTTGAGTAGTGTGAAGTTTGCTTTAGAGAAGTTCTTCACTATGGTCTTTTTTGTTTGGGGTGGGGGCGGGATGTGGATTTCCAGTGAGATTAGTTTATGATCAGATCTCACCAATGAGGGATATACTTCCGGTGAGGAGCATTTTGTCCCCATGTTTGTGACAATGAGATCTAGTATATTTTCTCCTCTCGTGGGAACAGTGACTAGCTGTTCCATGGCATTTGAATTTATGAACTCCAGGAACCGTTGGGCTAGAAAGTTAGGGCTCGAGTAATGTTCCCAGTCTATATTCAGGTAGTTGAAGTCACCCAATATGATGGTGTTTGGAGATACATTTATACCCTCCAGTGTCTTCAGGAAGGCTGTGTGGGGTTCCTGAGTTTGAGAGGGTGGCCTGTAGCATGCTACAATTTGTAAAGCAGTTTTGCCTATGGTTAGTTGTACCTGGATGGTTTCCGAAGCTTCGTGCGTTGCCACCAACCTGGAGGTGTGGGTATCCTTTATGAATATGGATACACCCCCTCCTTTTGTGGTGTGGTCCGGGTTTTGGGGCCGGAACGCATGATATGAGGTAAAACCTAATAGTGCCGGGGTGCTCTCAGGAGCCTTGAACCAGGTTTCAGTTACAGCACAGACATCTATGTTCTCCATACTGAGAAGGGCCTCGAGTACGTGCATTTTGAGATGTCTTTTTAATGTCTTACCTGTCTAAGTATTTACTGTGTATTTTTTGTCTTTTGAAACCAAGTACCATCCTCGGAATTAATCGCAAACTTGTCAAAACTCTGACTCTTCAAACTAAGCATGGAAGCTTTGTACAACCCCAGTTAGGGATGCAAATATCTCCCAGAGGTACATCAATTATAGCAAAGGGACAGACAGTTTCAATGATCGATAAATCAGGGGACTCTTTTTTGTAAAACTGCTTGCTGATCAAGTCCATTAAAGAGAGTAAAAAACTGACCAGACAACATTTGTCATTTTATGCCTGGCTCTGCTAACACCTTGCAATTCACCCTTCCTCAATTCCTCGAGTTTATTTATTTCGGTTTCTTAGAGCACTGATGCACATGGTCCTTTTTCTGACTCAGCCCAGGAGCAGTCTGAGTAAGTGACATGCTCAGCATCCCACACAAGACAAATGAAGGCTAACAGAATCAAACACTGAACTTCAGGATGCAGGGCATTAAATGCTCAATGCCTTAAGCCTCTGTACAAACTCTCAGATTAACACAATTACGTTAGCGAAGTCTTAGTTTTTGCAAACTTAGCAAGTCTTCTGCAAAATAAAGGAATTTTAAGTCCTGGAACCACTAAACCTTAACAGTCCACTTTAATACCCCTACACTGAATCCCACATGTGACACCATGACAAAAATCGAGGCGACCAAGAGTCCAAAAGTACTGAAATGCAGTAGAGTTGAAGAACAGTCTGCACGGAAGGAAACTAGATCTTGTACATCTTCACACAGACAGCGACACAGGCATAACTCACAAAGCTCAGAGTCCTTCTAACTGAGTCAGCCATCGAACTGGTGGAAGTTCAAAACGAACCACTTTAATTAATCAAATATGCCCCGTGGCAGCATTTGGTGTAAGAAGGCTTATTAATATTTATGGGGAAGCTTCAAAACCAGTAGTTCCAAATTTTTTTTATTTTTTTATTTAACATTTGCTACCAGCTACAACGGCTCGTACCATTTTTCACCTTTTTACAGTGTATATACATTCCCACACTTCAGTGAACCATGAACATTACAGGTATCTGAAAGGGGAACCTGTTCCCACAGATCTAGAACCTTGGAAATCTTAGGTGAGGTCTCACTCAGCAGAATTACTTGCCATAGCATTTAGTTAATTTGAGCTCTGGAGGCTAAATTAAAATGTCAGAACCATTTGTTGTGATTAGCAATGACATAGCCATGTCCAAATCCTAAGAGGCCATTAAAATTCAAGGACTAAAACAGAGATATTCAGAAGAGCAGAACTGAAAATGGTGAATACATACCAAGTCCAGGGCTGCAGTACTTTGAGGTAATCGTCCAGGGCTGCAGTACTTTGAGGTATTCATCTTACTCAGAGGAACAATGACTTCAGAGGCAGTAATATATTACAAAGAGGAGGGGTCTGTGGGGTGCGAGCCCCGTCCACATAACGACTTTTAAAAAGATGTTAACAGCGAGGTTTAGAATTCAATAACAAGTGTTAGGACTCTCAGGAATTGGGTATTACACTTCTGATATACACCCCAAACCTCATGTTAACTCTGAGCCCTCTCTTAGCACACAGGTCTTACCACAGGTTGAGTCAGTGACACAAACACCTGGCTTAGTCATGTGACTGTCTAATGAGGCTCTCTTCAGAATTAAAATTAAGGGGCTTAGTCCTTTAGGGACATGAGCAAATTAGGAATGTGTTTACTTCAAATTTTAAGCAACTGGAACCATTCCAAAATGTAAGAAATGGCTCCTAACACAAGTGTTCAAACCTCACACGGTGCTTCTTAGTAATAGGAGCCGGTTACGGGGTCCCATCTCTTACTGACAAGTTAGACAGTACCCCTTCCCACGGGGCAGTAAACTCTTCCCTTTTCGCAGTATACCAAGAAAAGTGAATGCTCATGTCTGGTCATACAGCACTCAGGGCTAGAGTTACAAGTCACTACACAGCTTCATCCTGTAGCTACGGATGCAATTTGTTGCAAACTGACTTGCACTGTGGGTAACACATTACATAAGCATATCCCCAGCAATCCCTGTCAAGGCACACCTGTGTCTAAAAGCCTTACTATTTTAACAAATAAAACAATGCTGGCCATCTTCAAAATTAACAGGCATGAAATATCCAGACTGTCTTATTTTCTTGGTGTTTAGTATCACAGTAGAGACAGAGGTCAGTAATAGAAAAGACAAAAAAGCCTTTTAAATGTATTCAACAGCTAATTATTGCATGAAGTTCAAAGGGCACAGCCATTTGGTAAACAAAGGATTTCCTGATAAAATGTTTATATGCAAATTGGTTATCACAAAGTGCTCGTTAGGCAGAATGACAATCAATGTGGAATCACAAGGGGCACACAGAGGCATTGGTGGTGGCCTGAAAGTGACAATTTATTTTATTGTATTTATTTTTATTTATCATTTGTTGACCGGGAATGTCCGACTAGGTTCCACAGAGCCTGTTTTCAGCGGAGGCCCGGGGAGAAATGCTCCAGATGCATGTCTTTGGTGTGGGCTTCTAACATAGACCATTTTACCGCTGACCATCTGGGCTCTGTATTCGAATTATGAATTACAATAAAATTCTCCACTGTGAAATTGGGTTTCCACATAAGCGACTTCAGTGTCATAAAAGGATAAAGCCCTGACAACATCCCAGCTGACACGAGACCAATTAGCATCTTATGCTCCTGACAAAGCTGACAGGGAGGAGGGAGGGGCTCAAGCGGCTGCATACTGCCACAACGCCGTGAAGGAGAGTTAGCAATGCAAATGTGTAACCAGTGGGCAGGCATTAGGCTCACCAACCTACCACCTGGTGGTACCATTCAACCAAACATTCGCAGAAGCATGTAACTGCAGTCACAAAGGGAAGGCACTGTGGAGGTTTGTGGGGCCACAGATCACACACCCCCCTGACAGGCTACTAGCAAAGGTATAAAGCACCCTCATGGCTGCCTGAATGACTGCCCCAAGCCCCCCCCTGAAACCTCTCGGCTTGATCTAGGATGAAATGCCCCGGTAAAGGAATAAATGGGCACTGTCTAACAGACAGCTGGCAGGCACAGGGGCACAAATATCCCACAAAAAGATTCAAGCATGTTTGTCCTCTGTCCAATGTTCCTAATCTCTCTCACACATTCCCCGAGTATCATAAGTACTACAGACTTTCTGGTTGTTTACCAACAATGATATTAACAGCTTCCAGGATGCTCAGCGTGTGATCTTATCTTAAGCTTCATTAACCAATTCAGTCTCACTTAAGGACTCCACTCCTCTGTCATTCCATCTTACCTCTGTCATTCCATCTTAAGGGGCAGGTAACAGAAATATAAAAATAATCCAATTTGGTAACAACAAAAACTTCTAAACTGAAAAAGTGTTTCAGAGCCAGTACTGCCACAAGGCAATATTAATAAAAGCTGCAGCAGAAGGCACAAAAAATAAAAGTGTTACACTATGCTGTAACAAAGCAGAAGAGGAAAGACAATGTTCACATGTAATACAGGCATCAGTTAAAAAAGTTTTGGCTGTAGACCTCCTGAAATCCTAGCTGAGAACATAATACTGTTCCATGCTCCAGAAGGAATTCAGAGCATCCTTCCATTTCACTTTATTTTTGTCTGTTGACACAGCAGTATCACTGATCTCAAACAGGTCAATTTCAGCAGTCGCACTGATCTCAAACAGGTCAATTTCCCTTTTTAGCAAAGGAAGCAAGGAACTAAAAGCTTCCCCACTTCCTGTAAAACAATGGAAAAGTCAAAACAATGGTAAACCTGCATGAAAACAAAGTGCTTCTCTACATGTGCTATGCTGGTATCCACTTCACATTTCAAGGAACTGTACTGTAGTATTTCAGGTTAAACTGATGGCACATACCTGCTCAACTCGTGTACGTACACACACACACACACACACACACACACACACACACACACACACACACACACACACACACACACACTTTCTGACAACAGAGTACAACTGTAAAAAAAGAAGTTATGTGTTACCATAACGTTCCATCTGTATTGCTGATCCTCGTTCAGTCATTACATGTGGGTATCGGTTCCGACTTCGGAACCAAGCCGGCCATCTTCCAAACTCGTGCCAGCTACAAACTCTCGAGCTAAAACTCTTACCCAGAATTCCCCTCTTCCTGTTATCTCAGATTGAGTTTGCAAGTCAAAAGAAGGTAGAGGCTACCTCTGGTCAAATGACCTAAAAGAACCGGATGATCCATTAGAATCCACAGGAGGGGGAAGGAGGGAGGGTCGTAATGACTGAATGAAGATCAACAATACAGATGGAACATTATGGTAAGACATAACTTCTTTACCTGATATTGTTAATCCTCGTTCATTCCTTACGTGTGGGACAGAGTCCCCAGCTACCTCTATTCCTGGGAGGCTTTCATGGAAGGACATTCGAGCACCATAGAACCAAAAGATGCTCTTCCTCTGGAGGCCAAATCGAATTTGTATTGACTGATGAAGGTATAAGACGTAGCCCAAGTTGCCGCTGCACAGATGTCATGTAAAGAAGCTCTGGCATAAAAGGCAGCAGAAGTTGCCACCGACCTTGTCGAATGAGCCTTTATGGTAGTAGGCAATGGAATATTACGTTGTGTTTAAATGAAGGTCACACAGTCTTTCAACCATCTAGCCAATGTGACCTTAGCAACAGCACATCCTAATCTAGATGAAGAATAGGCCAAAAATAACTGGTCTAATTTACGGGAGGCCTTCGTCTTATTCAAGTAGAAGCGAATTTGCCTGCGAATATCTAGAGTATGTAGGCAATACTCTCCTTTGTTTGAAAAGTTGGGAAAGAAAACTGGCAATTCAATGGTTTGGTTAATGGACATTTCAGAGATCACTTTTGGCAGAAAGGAATGATTAGTTCTCAATGACACTATCTCTATGAAAAATCAAGTATGGACTCCTGATGCATAAGGCTTGAAGCTCAGAGATACGTCTGGCAGAAGTAATGGCGACCAAAAACAAGGTTTTCTATGACAAGTATTTGAGGTTGCAAGAAGCTGGTTCGAAAGGTGGCATTGTCAAAGCTTGTAGAACTAATGACAGGTCCCATGGTTGAATAGGTTCTCTAAAAGGGAGCTTTAGATGATTCACACCTTTTGTGAAGGTCTTGCATAATTTGTGTGACATAAGAGAGGAGTCTTGGACTCCCTCAAGGAAATTAGATATTGCAGCCAACTGAACTCTAATGGTAGAGGCCGACAGACCTGATTGAAATAGGTCGGCTAGATACCCCAGTACTATCAACACTGGTGCTGAAAAGGGATCTACTTGCTTTTCTTTCAGCCAAAGGGTAAATCTTTTTCCACTTGCTTAGATAAGTAATTCTAATGGAAGACTTCAGTAAGAATGTCCCATACTGGCAAAGAAAGATCATTCTGCCTGGCAATTAAGGAAACTGGAGGAGCCAAGCTGTGAGCTTCAGACTGTCCAAGTTAGGATGAATCAGATTCTGCGGATGGGAGATCAACCCCAGGGTTGGATGGAGAATCCATGGTTGATCTAGCAGGTGAGGCCAAAGGAAGGGGAACCAAATCTGATGAGGCCAATATGGTGCTATGAGGATCACCTTGCTCTTCAACCGGCAGGCTTTCTTCAGAAACTGGGGAATGAGGGGAAGAGGGGTAAATGCATAAAGAAGACCCGAGGGCCAATCGTGGACTAGAGCACCCTGGGTGACTGTCCCGGAGGGGGAATCAAGGTGAAGTAGTTGCTGCATTTGTAGCTGGTCGGAGATGCAAAGAGGTCACAGCAAGTAAGACCCCAGCAGTGGAAGATCTCCACCGCTATCAAGGGATTCAGCGACCACTCGTGAAGTTGTAGAATGCTGAGTCTCTGTCTGCTATCACATTGGAACTCCCGGGAATGTACGTTGCTAGAAGAAAATGGTTGGTAGCCATCGCCCATTGCCATATCCTTGTGGCATCTCGACAAAGTGGGCAAGATTTGGTTCCGCCCTGTTTGTGGATGTACCAGACCACCGCCATGTTACCTGACTGTATCGCAATAGTCCCAGATGGCAGCAGGGGATGGAATGCTTGCAACGCCAGAAGCTCCGCCCTCCGCTCTAGAACATTTATATGCAGTTGGGCCTCCAATTCGGACCAAGTACCTTGGACTGTCTGTCCCTGACATAGCCCCCCCACCCCATCAGGGGGGGTGTCCGTGGTCATTGTAGCCTTGGGCTGCTGGGGCGAGAAGGGGCGAGACCATTGTGACGGGTTGTGGGTCATCCACCAATTTAAATCCTGTTTGCACCTGTGAGTTACTTGAATCTTGGTTGAAAGAGGATACTGAAAAGGATACCATTGGGTGAGCAGTAGCCATTGTAGAAGCCTCATGTGAAACCTGGCCAAGGGGACTATGGTGATGGAGGCTGCCATGGAACCCAACAGCTGTAGGACAGAGTGAAACGTGGATTTCTCCCTTGAAAGGATTGGGATCAGTTGTTGCTTTATCCTTAGAATTCAGTGCTCTGGAATGGATGCTCTGCAATTCTTTGTATCCAAGATGACCCCTATGAATTCTGTGGACTGAGATGGGGTGAGACTGGATTTTTGTCAGTTTATGATTATGCCTAGCCTTTGTGCAGCGAGGAGAGAGTATGCCAGGGCTTCTTCCAGTAGATGTCTGGTGGGGGCAGAAATGAGCCAGCTGTCTAGGTATGGAAACATCTGGAATCCTTGTAGTCACAAATGAGCTGTGATGACTGCTATGCACTTTGTGAACACACTGGGGGCTGTAGAGAGTCCGAAGGGCAGTACTCTGAACTGGTAGTGACTGGCGCTCGCACGAAAGCGCAGAAATCTTCTTGATGGCCTGTCCACTTTTATGTGGTAGTACGCATCTTGAAGATCTAACGAGCACATCCAATAGTCTTTTTCCAAAAGCGGGAGGATAGACTGTATTGTGACCATCCGGAATTTTTGTACTCTTACAAACTTGTTCATACACTGAGATCCAAAATTGGTCTCCAGTCCCCGGTTTTCTTTGGCACCAAAAATAGTCTTTGAGTAGAATCCATAGGTTCATACTAGGCTATCTGCCCTGGGGCAATTATAAGCCTAGCCCGATTCTGTATGGCTTACGCCACCCCTTGATTTGAGTATACTGTGCCCTTTTTAAGGTTTAGTTTACTGTGCCTCTGTCTAATAGCGACAAGGGAGTAGTCCCTGGGACAAACCTACGATCCCCCATCCACTTATCAAGATTCTTCTTGAAGAGATTCAGTGAGGTGCTCTGCCTCACATGAACTGGGATTCTATTCCAGAGTGAAGGGAGCCACTGGGTTATGAACCTGTCCCTCCAGCAAGTTCTATTTATTTCTGTGCTGAGGTTCAAGTCCCTCGAGCGTGTGGCTCTAAGGGATTTAGATTTACTGAGGTGGAGCATGTCCATTAATTCTGGATTTGACATAGCTTTGTATGTCAGGCATAGATCGCCTCGAAGTAGGCGGTATGCAACTGAGTAGAGCTGGAGTTTTTTTAACCGAGCAGCATATGGCATCTGTTTGAGACCCTTGATCCTCTTGGTGAGATATACTTTTGGTGTCTTTCTAATTGCTGCAGGTGTCGGGTAAGGTACATCCCAAAAGGGGCATTGTATTCTATGATGGGCCTGATGAGGGATGAATAAAGGGGCACGATTACCTCTCTTGATCTAGATGTGAAACCCTTCGTGATGAGGTGGGATATGTAGAAGGTCTTTCTAACCAATTTGGCCATGTGGTTTTCAAAGGAGAGATTGCTATCAACTTGGGTCCCCAGGTCCCTAATAACTTTCTCTGTACTTAATGGGTTTCCGCCTATGTGGTAATTTGTGGGCACATTATTTTTACCAAAGGGTATGACTATACATTTTTTGGCATTTAGCTTTAAACCATGGCGCTGGCACCAGTTATCTGTCTCTGTGAGACCTTTTTGAAGAATGTTTGCATCAGCTGGAGAGTTGATTATGGCGCCCAGTTTGCAGTCGTCTGCGAACTTGGTGAGCCATAGTCCTCCCACATTTGCCTGTACCTCGGAAAAGTATATACCGAACAAGAGTGGTCCCAGGACAGAACCCTGTGGGATGCCACTTGTGACTGGTTTCGAGTCTGACATGGCTCCAGCAACTCTCACTCTGTGGGTTCTGTCTTTGAGCCAGTTTGCGACCCATCTTGTGACATAGGGGTTTATATTTAAGCTGGATAGCTTATCTATGATGCCCGAGTGGGGTATTGTGTCAAATGCCTTTGCAAGGTCCAGATAGGCTGTGTGGACTACCTTCCCTTAATCTATGGCTTTGGTGACTGTTTCAAAGGAGTCAACCAGGTTCAAAAGGCAGGATCTGCCCTTGACAAAGCCGAACTGGGTAGGATCTAGCGTCTGTAGGTCCCCAATGTCTTTGTTTATGAGTTCCATGATGATCCTCTCCATAGCCTTGCAGACTAAGCTAGTCAGGCTTATGGGGCGATAGTTTCCAGGGTCCGTAGAGGCTTCACTTTTGTGGAGTGGGACCACTGTTGCTGTACGCCATTCTGTGGGCACATATCCTGTAGTGAGGCTGAGATTGTATAGCTGTTTTATTTGAGGGATTAGCTCCTCTTGTAGTTCATGTAGGACGCAACCTGGGACGCAGCCTTCACCTGAGCATCTGAGATGTTTGGGAGGCAGCCCTCTGCCGGGATAGATACTTGCTCTTTTGGGGGGGTTTGCACTGAACCTGTCTGCCAGGATATTGGCGATGTCTGTGGGTTCAGTGTATTTTTTGTCGTTTAGAATCAACTCAGAACAAGTCTGGGAGTTGCATCCCAGGTTTCTAACATAACTGAAAAAAGCCTTATGATCGTCTTTGGTGTCCTGTGAAATTTTTCTCTCGAAGCTGGCCTTGGGAGGATTTTATGAGGGATCGTAATTTTTTGCTAGTACTGATCAGAGATGCCTTCCCTATTAGGGATTTTGCTCTATCATGTATTAGCTTCCTCCTTCTGTTGCACAGTTTATTTATGGCAGGGGTCCACCAGACAGGACGCCTGCCTTTGGATGATTGGGTCTTGGTTTTGTTTGGGATAGCATGATCCATGCATTCCTGGAGATGTCCGTAGAATGCATTTATATAGGATTCTGCAGTTTGGGCTGTAGTTTTCACTGGCCCTGGGGCCTTGAAGGATTCCAGTTCGGTTTTGAGAAGTGAGAAGTTCGCTTTTGAGAAGTTTTTCACTGTGGTTTTCTGGGCTGGGGGTGGGGTCAGGATGTGGACATCCAGTGAAATTAATTAATGGTCTGATCTTACCAATGAGGGATATACTTCTGGTGTGGAGCATAGAGTCCCCATGTTGGTAATGATCAGGTCTAGTATGTTGTCCCCTCTTGTGGGAGTGGTGACTAGTTGTTCCACAGCATTTGAGTTTATAATTTCCAGGAATCTTTGGGCTAAGGTGCTGGGGCTTGAGTAGTGCTCCCAGTCAATGTTTGGGTAGTTGAAGTCGCCCAATATAATGGTGTTCGGAGAGATCTTCATGTTCTCCAATGTTTTCAGGAAAGCCGAATGGGATTCCTGACTTTGAGAGGGTGGTCTGTAGGATGCTATAAACTGAAAAGCAGTCTTGCCCACTGTTAGTTGTACATGGATGGTCTCCGATACTTCGTGCAATGCCACTAACCTGGAGGTGTGGATATCCTTGATAAATATGGAAACTCCCCCTCCTTTTGTGGTTCGGTCTGGGTTTTGGGGCCGAAAAGCATGATATGAGGTATAGCCTGGTAGTGCTAGGGTGCTCTCTGGAGCCATGAACCAGGTTTCTGTCACTACACAGATATCGATGTTCTCCATACTGAGGAGAGCTTCGAGTGTGTGCATCTTGAGGTTAAGACTTCTGGTCTGGAGGGACTATTTGGATGACTCTTTTTCTTAGCAGTTTTGATATCTTTAATGCTGCTTCTTCCCTTTGACTGGGTGGAACGTCGGGTAAGTTTGTTGGGGGGGGGGCAGGACAAAGATCGAAGGGAATATGGTAACCTCTGGTTATTGTCCTTTGTACCAAACAGTCAGTGGTGATAGCCAGGCAGAAGGGTACAAGGAGAAACGACCCCCAACCACCTCCAGAGGAAAGGAGTTGGGCCGCTCTTCAGGAGCGTTGGTAGGATTGGCCAGGAAAAGTGTCGCTAGATCCCTGGTTACACGGACCCCCTCTGCCCCGAAAAGGGCATCTTCCCTATGAGTTTCCCCCTCTGCCTCAAGGGGAGAACTTGGCCAGTGTGTCACGGAAAAGGACCCGGAGACTTTTTCTACCATATCTTCCCACTCTTTTGGTTTCTGGAGAAAGCACGTTGAGGGGAAGAATAACTGACACACACAGCAGAAAGGGTCTTACCATCCTGTTCACATCTGGCCAGTGTGCTTTTAACCTTGGGTCCAAACAATGAAGAGGCTTTGATGGGAGCACTGAGAAAGGAAGCCTTGAAGGGTTCCACGAAATTGCATTGCATAAGCACATCCAGGCATGTCGTCTCAGAACAATGCCTGGACTCGCCGCTCTAGCTGCTCCTTCTGATGTGTGAGATATCAGGCGCATGGAGGAGTTGGATATCAATTCAATGGTGGCCAGCTGAGAGGCCACTTTGTCATGGACCTCATCAGACTGGCACCAGCCAAAGTTTCAGAGAGCTCAGAAATTACATCCCTTTGAAGCCTGGTAAAGTGTGCCATATAATTCAGGGACCTGATTGCAAAGGTCGCTGATGCAAAAGTACGCTTCCCTATTCTGTCCAGAGCCCGAGACTCTTTGTTGGGCGGATGGACAGTCTGGCTTTCTTCTTCTGCCAGGGCATTCTTGGTTGTGGTCGCCACCACAAGAGCATCTACAGGAAGACCTTTGGACCAATGGGGGTCAGTAGAAGGAGGGGACAAAATTTTACCTGGCCTCTGGGGAATGGTCTCAACGGTGTCAGGAGCATTCCACGCACACTGCACGACGAGCCGGACCTGTTCGTTGGCAGGTGGAGTAACCCAGGAGGTAGGGGGCCGGGCACGAAAGGCCTGCAGGAACACAGACTCTTCAGAGATCGGGTTAGAGGGCTGCAGTCACCTCTCTGTTTAAGGATTTCAAGGATATCACCAAATACCTCAGAGGGTGACAGAGGGGACCCTTCCCCATCATCAAAGTCTGTGTCTTCAGTAAAGAACTCCTCAGTGGAGTCCATGTGCTTCCTCTTGCACAAGCTTTTTCGATGAACTTCCTCAGAGGGAGAAGCTAGGGAAGACAAAGCAAAAGGGGTTTCCTGTGGGAGTATATCCTGAGGCCTTTGCGCCCTTTGTCCACTAGGAGCGACTTGTGTACATTGCGGTCCAGAGGAGGGTGGGGAGACTGATAGCACAGTATCACCAGCCGACGCCAAAGCCTTCTCAATTAGTTGGAAGGCCGGTCCACCTGAAGAGGGGCGAGTGTCCAGGACAGGGGTCACCCCTCCCCTAAGTTGCTCAGCCTGCAGACTCGGAGTCCCTGGATGGCTGTGAAACACCAAATTACGTACGCCACAGCTGACATCTTGGGTCGTAGCAAAACTCTGCTGTCACGAAGGCAACTGCGGTTCCTTAGTGAGGTCCATAAAGGGAACCGTAGAGGGGGAAGACTGTGCTATATCAAGGGGCTTCAAAGGCAATGAAGGAGGAGAATAAGTAGGGGTCTTTGGCAAAGGGTGATCACCTCCCAAGGAAGGATAGGTCCTGGGGAGCGGGATACCTCTGGCCAAAAGCACTTGATCCACAAGACGCAACACGTCGTGTTCAGAGAGGCTTCTAGTGGATTTCACCAACACAGCTGAGGGGGAGTCAGGTCTATCCAAAGATGGGGCAAGCTCGGTGCCCACCTCACCAGTCTGCACTGAAAACAACGGGGCCATAAGGGACTGAACTACAGGTGTCTGCTCCGAGGAAATCATTGGTGCTGAAGTCATGGTCTGCACCAACGATAAGGTCGGTGCCAAAGTGGTTGTTGGCGCTGAAGCTGGGACCAAAAATATCGGTTTCAATAACAGAGTTGTCGGTTCCGGGTAAGGTGTCCGAGTCGATGTGAACCGTCTGCATCAACTGGATAGTCAGTGCCAGTGGAGAAGTCTGAACTGAGGAGCCCCTCGGTACAGATACGGTAAACGGCACGCTAGTCGGTGCCAAAAATCACAGATGGCACCGATGGCCTCGGTGCCAAAGGTCTAGCCACCGAAAGCGCTCGAGCCGAAAAAGTCAGATCTGAAGTGGAAAGCTTAGCCTTCTTGGGTCTAGGTTGGTGGGAGTCCCCAGCCGGGGACGAAGGAAGAGACTTGGCCTTTGTATATTCATCAGTCTCTGTCTTATGGGATCTTGGAGGGGTTGAAGCCTCTGACCCAGAAATAGCCTCTGAAAAAGGAGATTTATGTAGCCCCTTCAATAACAATTTATTTTTCCTCTCAATCAACGTCATGTTAGAGAAATTCTTACAAATTCCACAGGGCGGGTCAACTGTTAAATGAGGCACACCCAAGCAATAGACACACAGGGAATGTGCATCTGAAGTAGGTAATTTACGGCCATAATTAGAACATCTCTTAAATCCTGGACTACCTTTTTTATCTGCCATGTTAGGAATGAAGGAAAATCAGAAAGAGTACCAGCAATGGTACAAGAAATACCCGAAGGTAAGGAGGAAATGGGGTTTACCAATGATGGCAAAGAAGAAAATACCTCGCGGTAAATAGGATGAAGGGGACTGAAAAGATTCAAGAAGGGATAGTCGCTAAATGCGATAAGGTAAGAGAAAACAATTTAGTAACTTTTCTGATGGAAAAGTTGTTTTAGACTAGTATGACACAAAAATATTGTACTTGGCTCAAGAGAAGTAGCTTGACACGACCAAATGGCAACGCGGCAAATGAAATCTGAGGTAACAGGAAGAGGGGGATTCTGGGTAAGAGTTTTAGCTCGAGAGTTTGTAGCTGACACGAGCTTGGAAGATGGCCGGCTAGATTCCGAGGTAGGAACCGATACCCACACGTAAGGGATGAACGAGGATTAACAATATCAGATCACATACTACATTTAATGAACAGAGGCAATATGTCTACGCTTCCCCCAGTATGACCACTCCAGATTTATTGGAGGAGCTGACAATTCTGCAGTATGGACTTGTGCTGAGATGGCCAAGACGCAGACTGCAATGCTGATCCTGGACAGGTTTTAGAGATATTCTAGAAATTGTATGAAGATTTGCATAAAGCAGAAAAAATCTGGAAAACAAGAGAGAGTACAAATGGACATACTTATAGAAGACTTAACTATCCCAAAGTCAGACGTACATGAGACCCAACAAAGAACAGTTAAAAAGACAGGAGATAAAACAGTAATGCATAATCAACCTTCATGAAAGACTTCAGGAACAGGTGGTATTCCTGTGGAACTTTGGAAATTAGGAGGGAAGAAAGTGATACAGATCTGGAAGGTTTTGTTTAACAGTACTTTAAAAGGAGGGGAAGCACCAACATCTTGGAAGAAAGCTGAGGTGACTGTAATACCTAAAGAAAGTAAAGGCCCATCTGATCCAGCTTCATATAGGCCCATTTCAATTTTAAACTATGATTATAAAAGTGTTCATGTCTATAATAGGTCAAAGAATGGCAAAGGTGTTGTCATTGATAGATATGGATCAGTGTGCTTTTGTGTAGGGCAGTCAAACATTCGACAACATTAATATAAAAACGATCATCCAGAGGGAATCAGAATTTAAGAAAATACCAATGTTGGCGGGTCTTGATGCAGAGAAGGCATTTGACAGATTAATCTAGAATTTTATGAATAGGGCATTGGAAATATTTGCATTCCCTGATACAGTAACAATTAGGAGGATATATGAAGGAATGGAGCTAAAAACTAAAGTGAGAGGGTTCCTATCAGATAAGCAGTGTTGGAACAGAGGAATCAGGCAGGAGTGTCTTTTGTCGCCTTTATTTGCGTTAAAGCACTGGCAAAATAAATAAGACACTCGGAAATTCAAGAATATAACTGGCAAGGTAATCAAGAAACGTTGGCTTCGTTTGCAGACTATATTATTTTGTTCCTGATAAATCCAGAAAAAGGACATCTCAGTGCTGAAAAACGTTTTTAGACAGTTTCAAATCTTCAAGATATAAAATCATTGAACATAAAACAAAGGCTATAGTTGTAAATGATGTACCCACACACGAACTGGCTCAGAAATACCCATATTTATGGGGAGATAAGACTGAGTATGGATTAAAAAGGCTTCTGTTATGACTGCTAAGGATATGTGGGAAGAGACTAAACAAAACATAATACAAAACGTGAGAATCTTGAAACTCTTACTTATGGATAGGGATATTAAGATACAAGCAGTGAAATGTTTTAGCCCCTTTAATCTTGTATATGGGTCAGACATACATTTATTAATCTGAAGAGAAGTTGTGGACAATAATTAATAAAGATCTGAAGTAATTTATCTGGGAGGTAAGAGGGCAAAAGTTAAACGGGATAAGTTGACCCTTCCAATGGAACAAAATGATTTCGGTTTAACTGATATGAAAGGATATTTTAGCGCTACACATTTATGGCTCATATATATAACATGAGCGGGAGGTTATAATTCGGAGTGGAAAGGGAAGCAGCAGCAGCAGCATGGGGGAAATTCAAGAAAGAGCGGGATTTTAAATGCAGACCCTTAAGGAGAAGAACAACCACCATACGGGGTATTATATTTATAAAGTACCAGAAGAAAATATTCTAACAACTAAGTCACTATGAGAATGGGACAGGAGATTTCACCAATAGGTATGACTGCAAGTAGGGGTACAGGAAATAGGCAAGAGGGGGGGCTAGAATTTACTGGAGAAACCTGGCAAAGGAACCAAGGTACTGGGAGCAAATTACCCAAGCAGGAAAGGTAATACAGTGGGATGAGACCAGGGGCGGCTCGTGCCATCGGACTGCCGGACTGCAACCCCCTCAAGAAAAAAAGAAAAAAAGTACTTTAGTTTTAGTTATTAATATTTTTTTTACTGTCTTTACTGAGTCTCTCATTCTCTTATCAGCCGGCTGCTTTATGCTGACTGACTCATCTGCGAGTATAATCATGCGCACTTTAATTCCGGGTTGCGGCGGTTTTAAAAAAACACGTTTTTTTTCTCTTTCTTACAGATCCAACTCCAGCGCTGCAGTCCGGATAGCGAATTAAGGCATCAGTGTGATGCCCAGCAGTCTATGCGGTTCCAAACCGCATAGAATTGGAAGAGGTTCAGACTGCCACGTCCGCAGGCACGTACATGACTTGCATGGGCTAAATGGCTGCTGATTGGTTGTCGCTCTCTTCCCGGGCTTTATGTGCTGGGAAAAGAGCGAGAAGCAAACAGTTGCAGCCAGTTTCGGTTGTGGCCTTGTCTTGTGGTGGATTATTCATTATTGTATTTTGTTTGTTTGCATTGGCGGCCTAATTTCGTTTGCTGGACACAGGCACACAGCAGCTGAAGAAGAAGTACAGAGTTAGAGTTTCTTTTCTTCTTGGTGGTACGTATGTACATGTATGTCAGTCAGTATGTGTATCAGTATGATAGTACGTCTAACCTAGGAACCTAATAGTGAGCGCAATTTTAATTGTTTAGCCTTGGATGAGATGAGGTGATCAGGAAGATTAGCAGGCTTGAATAACTGGCCGAAGTATTACTTTGGTGTGGACAAAAGCAGATGGCAGAGGAAAGGAAAGAACAAGAGGAGTAATTAGTATTAACGAAGGAATCATTTATGCAGTCAATTCTGTGGCAAGTTGAACTCTCCATTTATAATTGTTTTAGCCCCGATTTTTAAAATCTGAGGACAGATAAACATTTCGCATGCTCACTTATCAACATATTGATATTGATCTACAAATATGTACTTGTTATCAAGGAGAATTACGAGACTTAGTAATTCAGGTCCTAAACACATATCCAGCACTCTAGGTTTCATATATTTTTTGTGATCGTTATTATCTCAGTACTATCCAGTCCATTAGGTGTGTAACAGTAGTGTGTGGTAAAACGTGGTATTTGTGTGGTCATGATACGTCTTCAAAAAGAGGTTTGATGGCCATGAAAACTTCAAGGCCTTTAGATAAATTAAAGCCTCCAGGTTACTCACTTTATCGTTTAGGCTGTTCTCTTTAGTAGTGCTACATTTACCTCTGTTTATTTAGTTTTAGTGTATGTGAAATTTGGGCACAGCTCTCAATTTATTTTAGCACGAATCAAGCCAAAATAGTGCAGAGAGGGGGAAAAAGGATCCAGAACAACTGTGAAATATGACTAATTCGCTTAGAATATTAATAGAGTAACAGATTTTGTATCAACAATGTTTTTCTCTATGATAAGAAGTATAAAACTCTGATGTCTCACATTATTTTATACAGACGGACTGTAATTCTCAGGGATTTAATAGAAAATCATAGGGGAAAGAGCAAAGCTAGAAGGCAAACTCAAGGACATTCTGCAAAAACAGGGTCAACTGAGAGCTATTAAATTGGGTGTATCTAGAAAGACACTATGTGGTGAGAAAATATACCATTCAGTACCTCTGTTCAGTGGGAGCAGAGAGGGATTGAATCTATGTTTATGACAATAGACTATTAACCCCAGACTGAAAGATCCCATGCCTTCTGATTCATAGATTATGTGGCAACATGCACACACACACACACACACACACACACACACACACACACACACACACACAGCTCATGCTATTGGACTGCAGACCCCTAGCTGAAAATGAAAATAATAAAAAAAGACTCCCGGAACAGACTCCGTGCATGCGTGCGAGCATTCCCAGAACTACACACGAAGGCATTCAGAATCTGGACTGGTTTAAGAGCAGTTCGGATTAGGCAGAAGGCAGCAAATTATATAAATGCCCAGAAGTGTATGCGGTTACAACCAGATAGACTGGAAGGGGACCGGACTGCAATGTCTGCAGGCTAGAAATCCAGCCTGCTCTCATGGAAATGTTTTCCTTTCTCGTCGTGGGAGTACAAAGCAGGAGATCTGCAATGGAGCTGGGACTTAATTCTTCAACAGAGATAGCCCTCAGGTAAGTTTATGGTCTGTGTGTATGTACAAAATGCCCAGATAAATATACCTTGTGGCTTGAGAGACTCAGGCAACAGTAGCAGTTAGAGAATAAATGAGGCTCAAACCTTGTACTTTGGGTGCAGGTAGCAAGAGCCTGAATTCCCTACCCACCATCACTTGTGAAAACTGCTCAAATGTTTGCCTCACATTTTTGCTCTGTTCTGTTCCTCATAAAATCTGTGTTTTTTATTTAATTCACTAAATAATGACAGGCATTTGAATTTCAGACTTCATATTCTTCACAAAGTACATGGTAACACAAAACCTTTTATTCTAGCAATTTTCTAAGTTTATAAGATCAATATTTGAAATTTGTCCCTATTTTTGGGGCTATATTCCTCCATTATTGGCTTTGTCCGGGTTTTTTTTTTTTTGTGCTAAGAGGTTGAAAGCTATGGTGAGAACTGAATTCACTGAATATGTTTGGGGGCTGTATTCCCCCATTATTGGCATTGTCCAGGTGTTTTGTGCTAAGCGGTTGAGTGCTGAATTCACTAAATGATAGCCATTTAAGTTTCAGCCTTCCCATGTTTCAAGAAGCAGTTGGTTTGGCATAATGGGAAGTTGCTCTGACTGTAGTGAACAGGGTCCTGGGTTCAAATCTTGGCAGTGAATTGCATAGTGATAACATAGCATTTTATTCTAGCAACTTTCCAAGATTTTGCAGGCAATGTTTAAAACATGTCCCTGGTTTTTGGGCTTTGGCTTTTTCCAGATTTCTTGTGCTGCAAAGTTGAGAGATACAGTTGAGTGGATTTTACAAGGAGCGGAGAGCTTCAAGGGAAGAGAAGTTTAGTGCTGCTTATGCTGAATCTGCTTGTGTTAATAGCACAACATGTAGTGCATTGCTTTTGAAGCAGAAGGCTGTGGGTTCTACTCCCACAGTACGTAGATACATTGCTGATACTTTACTGTGTTGTACTTTAAAAGGGGGTGGATGTTGCAGTCCTGAGAATGTCCTCTTTGACAGAGATACGTAGTAACTATGAATCTGTTATCAGTTTGCCATCCATTCCCTATTCAATATTACTAGCTTATCTTTTTTTAATGCAACATAGGCAATTTATTCCTCAAGGGCAACAGGCACTTTATTTATAGAGGAAACAATGAAATATAAAGTTGTTTGCTAGCAGCAACCTCTTCATTAGTTACAGATCTCTAATGTGGAATTGTTTAGATGACTTTTACTTCTGCAGAGATTGTGCATATTTACTGATACTGGTGGATTGTAGAAGTTTGAGTAGACTATTATGATGGAAATGTTCTGAATTGGGCAGTTTTGTCATTATTGGTGCATGTATTTTGTTTCACTGTTTACTGGAAAAATATTCAAAACAATAAATTAAAAACACCCTCTAACAACTGTATTGTATTATACAAGGAATATAATTTAGTACGATCAGGAAGGTGCATCAAAGAACACATGTATGTTGGTGCATCAAAGAACACATGTATGTTTCCTGTGCAAGGGGCCTATGATTTGAAAACAGCCCAAAGTTAATCTTTATCTGCCACTGGCCAGATGTATTTTCTTTGAATGTGGGTTTCAATGCTGTTTCAATGAATGCGAGTTTCAAGGGTAGAGAAGTTTTAATGCTAAGTCTGTTTTCATTGTGAGACTGCACTGCTTTGTTTAGAAGTTATTTATTAGTGTTTGTGCTGTAAAATGCAAAATAAAATGTTTAAATGAAATCCAAATCATCACAGAAGTAAAGCAGTATGCACATTACAGTGTTTATGGTAAATGGGGTGAAATAGTCAAATGGGACATTGGAATGGCTGCAGGAGGAGGCCCCATTCGACCAAACTCAAAGACAGCCTTGGCTAAACTATACCTCTCAACTGTCCAGATTTTTGCAGAATGAATAGATTTTGGCTTCTTATTTTTGGTTTGTTCCTCATAAAAGTTGCGGTTTTCTAGCAAACCATTTAGGAATGAAGTCACTAAATAATGACATACATTGCGTTTCAGACTTCATACCTTTCAGAAAAATGCATGCTAAAGCAAGACCTGTTACTCTGTCAACTGTCTAAGTTTATACAAGAGCAATTTTTAATACTGCTTGTATGTTCCCCCAATATATTTGGCCTTGTCCAGCTTTCCTGCATTAAGAGGTTGAGAGGTACGTGGAATTGGGTATATCCAAACCTCTCAACTGTTCTTGATATTGACTCAAAGTGTTGCTCTTCTCCTAATAATCCCTCTGTAGCATGACAAAGTTGGACGCTATCATGGAGGGTTTACAATTAATAAGTAATTGTAATGATCAGAGTTATAGATTACTTTTAATTTCAGAAATGCATGTAGATTCTCTTATTGTGTCAGCTGCTCAAGTTAACAGCACTAATATTAAAAAGTGTCCCTTCTTTGACAGGTTCCCAGCTGTATTGTGTGGCTATTTTATATTTTTGCATCACATTATTGGTCCGTTTTTTATAAAATTGTGGTATTCTGTCAAATTAGTAGCAAATCATTAAAGATTGAAGTTAGAAAATAATGACAGACATTTGAGTTTCAGATTTCATACCCTTCAGAAAATTCATACTAATGCAACACCTACAATTCTATTATCATTCTAAGTTAATAAGAGCAATATTTAAAATTGTCCTTATTTTTGGGCCTTTGTCCCACTTCTATTTATGGCTTTGTAAAGATTTCTTGCGCTGAGGTTGAGAGGTATGACAAATGTGTCAGGGCCATCCCAGTCAGCCAGATACTTTTCAAATTCTGACATACTTGTTGTACCCCACTACCCCATGTACTGACTTTGGATGTGTCCAAGCAAGGCAAGGAGCAGTTATGCAGTGTAAGTGTGCAGAGAACCCCCCCCCCATCCAAGGGAGACACAAGTACTACAGTGGCTTTTCATCTGTCCTTGGTTTTGCAGAATATTCTGGTTTTCTGTCATATTTTTGTACTGTTGATTTATGCTTCTTCTTATTCAGAAAATGCATGTTGTTGCAGTGCCCAAATGCATGTTGTTGCAGTGCCTGTTGGTCTGTGTTTAACTAGCAATGCTTTAAAGGAAAACAACGGGATATCCAATCCACTAGCTCTATCTGCTGTTTCCTTAAGTCCCCCTTATGTGCTACAGGCCAAAAAAAAAATTAACAGCAGCTTTTAAAAAAATTTCTGTATACTGATTTATAGGTCAGCTTCGTAACTCTCCGTACTATTTCAGTTTCCGGTTTAGAAGCAAAATTAAAAATGTCCAGTGGGCTCAAATACTGACGTCATATCTGCCTTAGCTCCTCGAGTACAACCTGAGAAGTTTCCTCCTCCAAACTGACGTAAACTCTGCCTTATTTTGCATGCAGGATCTAAGCCCTTGTGATCCTCCCACATTGTGATGTCATCGCTGCCTTGCCCAGCCCACTGTTACCC
>NC_056733.1:949324949-949343269 GCF_019279795.1 Protopterus annectens
GTGTATATGACTGGGCTTATTTTTCTCCCAGAAATTGTGTGAACAAAAGATTTAACCAGATTATTAGTTTGGTGAGTGCAAGCAAGGGGGCTAGTGTGTCTGTGTGAGTGAGTGCAAGCAAGGGGGCTAGTGTGTCTGTGTGAGTGAGTGCAAGCAAGGGGGCTAGTGTGTCTGTGTGAGTGAGTGCAAGCAAGGGGGCTAGTGTGTCTGTGTGAGTGAGTGCAAGCAAGGGGGCTAGTGTGTCTGTGTGAGTGAGTGCAAGCAAGGGGGCTAGTGTGTCTGTGTGAGTGCAAGCAAGGGGGCTAGTGTGTCTGTGTGAGTGCAAGCAAGGGGGCTAGTGTGTCTGTGTGAGTGCAAGCAAGGGGGCTAGTGTGTCTGTGTGAGTGAGTGCAAGCAAGGGGGCTAGTGTGTCTGTGTGAGTGAGTGCAAGCAAGGGGGCTAGTGTGTCTGTGTGAGTGAGTGCAAGCAAGGGGGCTAGTGTGTCTGTGTGAGTGAGTGCAAGCAAGGGGGCTAGTGTGTCTGTGTGAGTGAGTGCAAGCAAGGGGGCTAGTGTGTCTGTGTGAGTGAGTGCAAGCAAGGGGGCTAGTGTGTCTGTGTGAGTGAGTGCAAGCAAGGGGGCTAGTGTGTCTGTGTGAGTGCAAGCAAGGGGGCTAGTGTGTCTGTGTGAGTGCAAGCAAGGGGGCTAGTGTGTCTGTGTGAGTGCAAGCAACGGGGCTAGTGTGTCTGTGTGAGTGCAAGCAACGGGGCTAGTGTGTCTGTGTGAGAGTGCAAGCAAGGGGGCTAGTGTGTCTGTGTGAGAGTGCAAGCAAGGGGGCTAGTGTGTCTGTGTGAGTGAGTGCAAGCAAGGGGGCTAGTGTGTCTGTGTAAGTGCAAGCAAGGGGGCTAGTGTGTCTGTGTGAATGCAAGCAAGGGGGCTAGTGTGTCTGTGTGAATGCAAGCAAGTGGGGCTAGTGTGTCTGTGTGAGTGCAAGCAAGGGGGCTAGTGTGTCTGTGTGTGTGTGACTGCAAGCATACATAGACTCTAGTCTTGGTAATAGCTGGTGGTCTGCCACTTTGATCTCTAGCAGATTAGAATGTTTTTATTTACATAAATTTGTTTGTTAACAGAAGCTCTCATCCTACTCATTAATAGCTCCTCTTGTCATACTGTACGTAACAGAAATGTCTGCTCATCTCTCATGGCATTTTCCACCACTGCCATGTTCTGTTTGGATTTTTTTTTTTTAATTTTGTGTATCAACACAAACTCATCAGGCCAAGAGTGAAGAATTACCTATATTACCCCATCTGGTATGATGGCCTGCCACTTGCTTGCAGACAGTTCTGGTGCAGTCAGACTTAACTTTATATTTTCAGAATTTCTAAGCAAATGACTTGTCAAATTGGCTAAAATAAATGCTTGCACTCCTGCGCTAAGCTGCAGTGTTTGTGAAAGCCATATTTATAGGTTTCCACTTTAGACAACAAATAATCATCTTCCTCTTTGACATCCATATCTAATACTGAGTTAAAACTTGCAGCACAAAGAAATAGTTCATGTGAGATAACACCATCTATGCTCACTAGACTTGAGAAATGTGCTTACCTGTAACCCTAGACAGATTTTAGGGCAGGAGTTACAAGCAACTATGAATAAAAGAAGAGACATTTGAAAGAATGAACTTGCTATCTTATAAAGAAATGTTTGATGAAGGCTGTGGTACCACCAATACAATTTGTCTCACCTGTGTGGGAAATGGCTGTCTTCCCAAGATGTGACTGTTATTACTTGCACTGTGAAAATGCTAAAGGGTAACGCCTGTGACCCTCTGACAATTTGTGGGATACGTCTGAGAAATTCTTTGTGTACTGTCAGTATTGCCTGAGAACGCCATTTTGATCCGTTTTCCACTTAGCTCTAAGAAATGTTTAAGGACTGAAGGTAATTCAAGTTTACAGTTACTAGTAGTTTGTCAATAACAGCACATTTTCTGTTTACCTTCCTTTGTAAATAAACCCATGCTGAGCCTTAAAAAGCTTATGATTAAAATGTTTTCTGTTAAACTGAAATACTACTAGCAACACCTCAATCTGGAGCAGGCTGTGCCTAGTACTTGCGTGATTTTTATTTTACTTTTTTTTTTCTGGAATTTATTCAATCAGCTGCAGTGTTTTTTCAAAGATTCTTTGAAATAACCTTATCAAACAAGCCAGTACCCATGAGTTATCCATCTTTTTACTCTTGGCTATGGGGTTTTAAGTCAACTTAACATGTTTCTTTAGTCTGTTTTTTTTTTCTATTTTCTGGTTTCATTCTGATTTACTTTCAAGTTGCGTATTGTGTGCACATATTGAGAAATAACTATGTATTAATTATGAATTTATGATTTTCAAATTTAGAATGGAGTGCAAAAAAACTTAATTGTTTCAGCCTTGAATGTTGTAGCCTTTTCAGTGGTCTTGAGGTTGCTTAGTACCTGTTGTACTAGTGTTAAATCAGAATGAAACCAGAAAACAGAAAAAAAAAAAAAAAAAAAAAACATAGACTGAACAAGCATGCTCAGTTACGGCTTGTGTGTGTGTGTGTGTGACTGCAAGCAAGTGGGCGAGTGTGCGTGTGTAACTGCAAGCAAGTGGGCGAGTGTGCGTGTGTGACTGCAAGCAAGTGGGCGAGTGTGCGTGTGTGACTGCAAGCAAGTGGGAGAGTGTGCGTGTGTGACTGCAAGCAAGTGGGCGAGTGTGCGTGTGTGACTGCAAGCAAGTGGGCGAGTGTGCGTGTGTGACTGCAAGCAAGTGGGCGAGTGTGCGCGTGTGTGACTGCAAGCAAGTGGGCTAGTGTGCGCGTGTGTGACTGCAAGCAAGTGGGCTAGTGTGTGCGTGTGTGACTGCAAGCAAGTGGGCTAGTGTGTGCGTGTGTGTGACTGCAAGCAAGGGGGCTAGTGTGTGCGTGTGTGTGACTGCAAGCAAGGGGGCTAGTGTGTGCGTGTGTGTGACTGCAAGCAAGGGGGCTAGTGTGTGCGTGTGTGTGACTGCAAACAATGGGGCATGTGTGTGTGTGTGTGTGTGACTGCAAGCAATGAGTCTAGTGTGTGCGTGTGTGTGACTGCAAGCAAGGGGGCTAGTGTGTGCGTGTGTGACTGCAAGCAAGGGGGCTAGTGTGTGCGTGTGTGACTGCAAGCAAGGGGGCTAGTGTGTGCGTGTGTGTGACTGCAAGCAAGGGGGCTAGTGTGTGTGTGTGTGACTGCAAGCAAGGGGCTAGTGTGTGTGTGTGTGACTGCAAGCAAGGGGGCTAGTGTGTGTGTGACTGCAAGCAAGGGGCCTTGTGTGTGTGTGTGACTGCAAGCAAGGGGACTAGTGTGTGTGTGTGACTGCAAGCAAGGGAGCTAGTGTGTATGTGTGACTGCAAGCAAGGGGCTAGTGTGTGCGTGTGTGACTGCAAGCAAGTGGGCTAGTGTGTGTGTGTGACTGCAAGCAAGGGGTCTACTGTGTGTGTGACTGCAAGCAAGGGGGCTAGTGTGTGTGTGACTGCAAGCAAGGGGGCTAGTGTGTGTGTGTGTGTGTGACTGCAAGCAAGGGGGCTAGTGTGTGTGTGTGTGTGTGACTGCAAGCAAGGGGGCTAGTGTGTGTGTGTGTGTGTGTGACTGCAAGCAAGGGGGCTAGTGTGTGTGTGTGTGTGACTGCAAGCAATGGGGCTAGTGTGTGTGTGTGTGTGTGTGTGTGTGTGTGTGTCTGCAAGCAAGGGGGCTAGTGTGTGTGTGACAGCATAGAGATCAGAAGGATATGTGTAGAATGCATTGAATTATTATGAGATAAATTTTTAGTACTGTTAAGATGTCCCCCGACATATTTGGCCTTGCCGAGATTTGCTGCATTAACAGGTTGCTAGTTAAATTTCTATAAATTTCTATAAATGGCTATATAGAATTAGGCATATCCCAACCTCTAAACTGTCCATGGATTTTGCTCTAAATGTTTCTTTTGAACTAATCCCTCCCCAGAAATAGTAGTTTTGCATGAAAACATGGAGGGTTTACAATTACATGTAGTAATCCAGTTAGGGATTACTTTCTTTTCAGAAATGCATGTCATTCTTGTTTTTGTCAGCTGCTCCAGTTAGCAGTAATATTATTAAAAGGTGCCCCTTCTCTGACATCTTCCCAGCTCTCGTGTGCCTATTTTCTTTTTTAATCACATTTTTGGTCCATTTTACATAATGTTGTGTTGGGTTTTAGTGGACAATTACATGACAAATCATTAGAGACTGAAGATAGAAAATAATGGCATACATTTCAGTTTCAGATTTCATATCCTTTCGAAAATTCATAATGCAAGACCTTCTATTGGTGGCTTTTTCTAAATTTATAAGAGCAATATTTTGAAAATTCTATTTGAGCCCTTTGATCCTCTTGGTGAGGTACTTTTGGGGTCTTTCCAGTTGCTGCAAGTGTCTGGTAAGGTACATCCCAAAAGTGGCATTGTACTAAATTATGAGCCTGATGAGGGATGACTAATTTGTGGTCACTTGTATTTTTTTACAAAGGGGATGACTATACACTTTTTGGCATTTAGCTTGAGGCCATGGCTCTGGCACTAGTTGTGTGATTCTATGAGGCCACTTTTGGAGGATGCTTGTGTCTGCTGGAGAGTCAATTATGGCACCCAGTTTGCAGTCATCTGTGAACTTGGTCATCCACAGTCCTTCCGTGTTGGCCTGTACCTTCGAGAAATATATACCAAACAAAAGATGTCCCAGGAATGAGCCTTGTGGGATACTACTTGTAACTGGTTTTGAGTCTGACATGGCTCCATCAATTATAACCATGTGTGTTCTGTACTTGAGCCAGTTTGCAATCCATATAGTGACATAGGGGTTTTTATTTAAGCTGGTGAGCTTATCTGTGATGCACGAGTGGGGTATTGTATTGAAGGCTTTTGCGAGGTCCAGGTAGGCTGTGTGCACCATCTTCCCCTCGTCAATGGCCTTGGTGACTGTTTCAAAGAAATCTAACAGGTTTAAGAGGCAGGATCTGCAAAGCCAAACTGGGTAGGATCAGTGTCTGTGTCCCCAATATCTTTATTTATGAGGTCCATGATGATCCTTTCCATAGCTTTGCAGACCAAGCTAGTCACGCTTATGGGGCGATAGTTTCCAGGATCCGTTGAGGCGCCACCTTTATGGAGAGGGACCACTGTTGCTGTACGCCAATCGTTGGGCACATATCCTGTACTAAGGCCGAGATTGAACAGTAGTTTTATGTTTGGGTTTAGCTCTTCATGGAGTTCTTGTAGGACGCAGCCCGGGACACCGTCTGGTCCCATTGATGCTGTGTTTTTTGCTTTGGAGAGGGTGGCTCTTACCTGAGCATCTGTGATGTAAGGGGGGCAGCACTCTGCTGGTATCGATATTTGCCCTTCTGGTGGTGAGGTGGGTGGAGAAGTTTGGACTGAACCTGTCAGCTAGGATGTTGGCAATGACTGTGTGGGTGAAGTGCATTTCTTGTCATTTCGGATTACTTCTGAGCATATCTGGGAATTGCCACCCATGTTCCTAACAGAACTAAAGAAAGCCTTGTGCTTATCCTTAGTGTCCTGTGCAATTTTTCTCTCGAAGCTGGCCTTAGACGATTTTATGAGTGCCCGTAGTTTATTGCTGATACTGATCACTGATGCCTTCCCTTTTTGGAATTTTGCTCTAACATTTAGCAGCTTCCTCCATCTATTGTATAGTTTGTTTATGGCGGTGGTCCACCGGACAGGACTTCTGCCTTTGGAGGATTGGGTCTTGGTTTTATTTGGGATCGCATGATCCATGCATTACTGAAGGTGTCCATATAATGCATTTATAAAGTATTCTGTGGTCTGGCCCGTACTTTCCACAGGCCCGGGGGCTTTGAAGGATTCCACCGCAGTTTTGAGGAGGGTGAAATCTGCTTTAGAGAAGTTTTTCACTGTGGTTTTCTGGGCAGGGGGTGGGGTCGGGATGTGAATATCCAGTGAGATTAGTTTAAGGTCTAATCTTACCAGTGAGGGATACACTTCTGGTCTTGAGCATAGAGTCCCCATGTTGGTGATCAGGTCGTGTATGTTTTCCCCTCTTGTGGGAGTGGTAACAAGTTGTTCCATAGCATTTCAGTTTATAAATTATAGGAACCTTTGGGCTAGGGTGTTGTAGCTACAGTAATGCTCCCAGTCTATTTCTCACAGGAGTTCTTTGTACATCTCTGTTTAAATATTTGATTATGTTTAGAAAATGGTTTAAAATAAATATTTAAATGTAATGTACAGTCTATAATTTTTGTTGCAAGGGGGCAAGTGTGTGTGTCTCTGTCGCTCTGTCTCTCTCCGTCTCAAAAATTGTGGTTTTATTTTTTGAATTTTCACAAAATAAGACTGTTTTTCAACCCTCACAATCTTCATAAAAATGCATGCTAAAGGAAGACTTGTTTGATCAACGGTCTAAATTTATACAAGATCAATTTTTAATACTGTTGAGATGTCCCCACACATTTTTTCACTAGTCCAGATTTCATGCATTAACTGCTTGATATAGTTAGGCATATCCCAAACGCTCAACTGTCCCTGCATTTGGCTCAAAAAGTTGCACCGCGACAGAAATGTCTGTTTTGGAATAAAACCTGGAGTGTTTACAAATTTTTGTAATAATCCAGTTCTGGATTTTCTTTCAGGAATATTTTTATTAAATTGTGTCCGCTGCTCAAGTTAGCAATAAAAATAAAGGAATACAAGTAATTAATTTTAACTGTTTTGTGGTTCTAACGACTGTTAGAATATGCAAGATTAGCCCTAATTGACCAGTTAAAGGAAAACAATGGGATATTAAATCCAATTGCTCTATCTGCTGTTTCCTTAAGCCCCCCTTATGTGCTACAGGCAAAAAAAAAAAATAACTGCAGCTTTAAAATAAACTGATCTAAACAGTTTTAAACCTGAGCTTCCTAAATCTCCGTACTATTTGAGCTTCCGTTTTCAAACGGAAAATAAAAATGTCTACTTGGCTGTTAAATAATGATGTCACATCTGCCACAGCTCCTCAAGTCGATCCCTGTACAGAAGGGGTAAGAATGACGTATTCTTTGTCCATCCTAAATAACTGGTTTTGATTTTGCACTAATTTTCTTTTCCCAAGCTGACACCACTTGCAGAATGTTCAGTGTATGCACCAACAACCTCATAATGGCTACTGAGCACCACTTTGTATCTAATTTTTTTAGGTCTTTTCCCTAATGACCATCAGATACTACTTTCCTTTCGGTTTATTTGTCTCTCTGTCCTTTGGAAATCAAGAGCTGTCCACCATCCATGAGGGGTTAATTTTTTTCACTGCTCCAATTAGCACCCCTTCCCCACCGACCTAAGAGCATAGGCTGTTTTGCATTATGTTGGACCCACGTGGATGCATGTTTCCTGTTGCAGGTCCTACCACTGTGTACTTCCAGATGGGCTTAGGCCAAACACAGTCAGGAATTTGCTCTTCTCCACATGACACTTTTGCAGTGGGATTCTACCACCTAGCACAGGTGAACTGATATTGGACACTCCCTGCTATTTCTCCTCAAACAACTGGTCTAGTGCCCAAGTTGCTAATCAAACATGCCTCATTTGGCTGTAATCATGGTAAAATCCTCTTGGTTGCAGAGATAGTTTTGGTTCACTAATCTACCATGTAGGAACACCGTCACCTTTCAGGGTAGACAGAAGTATGTGCTCCTGTGGGTAGTTTGCTGGTGTCACTGCGGATTGCTGTTGTAATCCTTGTAGATATATTGCAAAATGACATCAGTAACTGGTTATTTTTCTTCTTTCCTTCTTTTTCTTTTGGCTGTTCCCGTTAGGGGTCGCTACAGTGGATAGTCTGTTTCCATTTCTTCCTGTCCTCTACATCTTGCTCTGTCACACCAACCACCAGCATGTCCTCTCTCACCATATCCATAAACCTTATATTAGGCCTTCCTCCTTTCCTCTTACCTGGCAGCTTCATCCTTAGCATCTTTTTCCCAATATACTCTGCATCCCTCCTCAACACATGTCCAAACCAACGTAATCTTTCCTCTCTGGCTTTGTCTCCAAACCGTCCAACCTGGGCTGACCCTCAAATATACTTATTCCTAATCCTGTCCACCCTCGTCACACCCAGTGCAAATCTTAATATCTTTAACTCTGCCAGATCCAGCTGTGACTCCTGCCTTTTTGTCAATGCCACTGTCTCCAACTCATCTAACATAGCTGGTCTCACTACCCTCTTGTAGACCTTCCCTTTCACTCTTACTGGTACTTGTCTGTCACAAATCACTCCTGACACTCTTCTCCACCCACTCCATCCTGCCTATACTCTCTTGTTCACCTCTTCCACACTCACCGTTACTCTGAGCTATTGACCCCAAGTATTTAAACTCCTCCACCTTCGCCAGCTCTACTCCCTTCATCCTCACTATTCCTCTATCCTCCCTTTCATTCACACACATATATTCTGTCTTAGTCCTGCTGACCTTCATTCCTCTCCTCTCTGGAGCATATCTCCACCTCTCCAGGGTCTCCTCAGCCTGCTCCCTACTCTCACTACAGATCACAATGTCATCTGCAAACATCATATTACATATCATATTGTGTGTGTGTGTGTGTGTGTGTGTGTGTGTGTGTGTGTGTGTGTGTGTGTGTGTGTGTGTGTGTGTGACTGCAACCAAGGGGGCTAGTGTGTGTGTGTGTGTGTGTGTGTGTGTGTGTGTGTGTGTGTGTGTGTGTGTGTGTGTGTGTGACTGCAACCAAGGGGCTAGTGAGTGTGTGTGTGTGTGTGTGTGTGTGTGTGTGTGTGTGTGTGTGTGTGTGTGTGTGTGTATGTGTGTGTGTGTGTGTGTGTGTGTGTGTGTGTGTGTGACTGCAACCAAATTTTTTTTTAATTGTGAATGTTTTCATTTAAAGTCAAATGTCGTAAAATGTCTGTTTCCAGATAGAAATCAGTACTGTTAAAGAAATGAAAGTTACAGAATACTTAACAATACAAGAAATGTTATAAGCCAAGTGCAGTCGTACCTATACTTCATACTGTAAGTTTATGATCACAGATAGCACAAGTGTATTTTAATTTTATAACTGGGATGGAACACTGGTATTTTTAGACTGTTTACGTATTTAGTCCAGGCGCTTGGTTAAAATGTTCCGAATATAGAACTGAAAATATAATGTACAGTATGATAGCAAAATAATAAGAACATTATAGCTAGTAGAGAGTACAAATTCGACCTTAAAACAAATTTTAGAGATTGAGTAGAGAGAGGTGAAGATATATAATTACCGGTAGGAAGAATAAAGAGTAAGAGATAATTCATGTATATTTAAAGTGGGTCAGGTGTCCAAACACCGATGTAAGTGTGTGACTAGGAGGTGAAATGAGAGTGGTAGAATTAGATAAGTGCATTTGTTGTGTAACAGGTGCTTGTTAATTTTACTTACACGAGAACATGGAAACAAATAAATTAGCAAAAAAAAATTGTGATGCTTTTTTCATTGAGTTGTTTGTGAAATCAAGGTGGGCTTGTATGCTAAGTACATGGGCAGAGAAATCTGCAATGTGTCCGTTTTTAGTGAAAGCCATTTTGAAATATTGTGAAGGTTTATTAAATGATTATTTATCATGTCAGTATTATTCAGTACCTAGTATTGTGTATAATATTGGTAATTTGTATTTAGACATTTAGTAATTAAACAATGTACTAGATGTGATGGTGTGCTGAAATGTGCCTTGTACTGTATCTTTAAGTGTTGCACAAACATTGTATCACTTCCATTGTTCCGAATGTTGAGTCACCATTTCGCCTGTACTTTGTGCAATTATGGCCTTGCGATTGGCATGTTCACATGTTGCACTGGATATATTGCTGCTTGCTGGTGAATTGGGATTATAGTGGATAGTTTTGCTTGGTGTACATGTAGTTTCTTTATTTAGCAGTAGATAATATTTAACATTAATAAGTTTTATATGCATCAGTTGTCATGATTTGCTTTAATGATGCTTGAATTCTGTTTGGGGTAATAAATATGTTCACAGGTTCATAATAGGCAATCTGCCCTAGGTCATTTAGAAGCCTAGCCAGAATGTGTTTGGCTTTCGCCACCCATTTTAAATGTATTTTGCTACGGCCTTTTTCAAGGTTAGTATACTGTGCCTCTGTCTAACAGTGACATAGAAGTGATACCCGGGGTAAACCTACGATCTCCCATCCACTCATCAAGATTCCTCTTGAAGAGAGTCAATGAGGGACTCTGCCTAACCTGGACTGGGATTTTATTCCAGAGTGAAGGGAGCCTCTGGGTTATGAAAGTACAGTTTTGTACCTACCATAAATGTAGATGTTCGAGGATTCCCTTGCTGCAGTCCTGACTATTGGGTATAGTCCGCGTCCCAGTCGGCCCGAATACCAGAGTATAAGGCTGACGTCGGTCATGGCCTTAGACTGGCGTCAATGCGTCAGGGTACTAATGCGCATGACCGACGTCATTTCCTCAGTCTTTTCTTGCCCCAGATGTCAGAAGACCCAAAAAGACAAGTCCCAAAAACAACCTGCACCAATAAACATGTACAATATATACAGTAATATATATACAAAAATATAAGCATGTAAACTCACCTACACAACCACCCTGAAACACAGAGGGGAAGGAGGGAGGTAATTGGACTGCAGCAAGGGAATCCTCGAACATCTACATTTATGGTAGGTACAAAACTGTACTATGTTCTTCGTCTTCCCTTGCTGCAGTCCTGACTATTGGGTAGAATCCCAAAGCAGAGGTAAGGGAGGCTGGCAAATTATAAAGTAGCAGGAGCTGACAACATGCCTTGTAAAACAGCTGTGGCAAAACCAGCTCTAGTCTTAGAGTATATAGGCAGGTGATAATGCCTAGAGAAAGTATGCACTGAACTCCAAGTAGCTGCTTCCAGAATATCTTTAGTTGCCACCCCTTAGAAATGCTGTTGAAGTGGCAGTAGCCCTAGTGGAATGAGGCCTAATCCCAGCTGGAACCTCTTTGCCATGATGGGAATAACAAAATGCAATGCAAAAGCCAATCCACCTAGAAATAGTTTGTTTTGACACAGGCTTGCCCTGTGAACTCAAAACAAAAGAAACAAGTAACTGCTGAGACTGCCTAAAATCTTTAGTCCTGCTCAAATAATAGCATAATTGCCTGTGTACATCTAAAGTGTGCAAAATCTTTTCCCCTTTATTTTGAGGACCTTCCACAAAAATAAGCAAATGAATAGTTTGGTTTAAAGCCACACTAGAAACCACCTTCGGCATAAAGGAAGGATTAGTGCGTAATGAAACCCTGTCCTTATGGAAAACCAAAAGGGCTCTACTGCCATAAGGGCCTGCAACTCAGACACCCTTCTTGCAGAAGTAATAGCCAACAGAAAGACAGTCTTCCATGACAAATATTTCAATTCAGCAGTAGATGCAGGTGCAAAAGGTTGTAGAGTAAGTTTTTCCAACACAAAATTGAGATCCCAAGCAGGAGTAGGAGCTCATGGGTCTTATATTCTTTGCCCTCTAAGAAACTGCTTGAACAAAGGATCACGAAAACAAAGGTGGGTCACAATCATAGTGAGCTGAAATTGCTGCAGCATGAATCTTTATGGAAGAGAAGGACAAACCTTTGTCCAATAATTCAGTAAGATATTGAAGAGCCACACTCAAATTAGGCTCTGAAATCTCCAAATTCTTTGCTGTACTCCAAAATAAAAATCTCTTCCATTTTTCTGTACACTCTCCTAGTACTAGGCCTTCTAGCTTCCATAATCACATTTAAAACTTGTTGAGGAAGCTGAGACCTACCGTGCTTCAACACAGAATATGCCAAGCTGTGAGATGAAGAGATTGAAGCTTGACATTGAGCAGATGACCGTCCTTCTGAGATAACAAATGAGGAATCAGAGGTAAAGGCCATGGAGGCTTCTTTACAAGACTCCGTAGAAGTGAGTACCAGTGTTGCCGAGGCCAATCTGGAGCTATCAAAATCATCCTTGGCCTGTCTTGTCTGACCTTTAGTAATACCTTTGGAAGAAGAGGTAGAGGTGGAAAGGCATAGACATGAAGGTTTTTCCAACTGAAAGACAGAGCATCCACTTTCCAAGCTGTGTGATGAAACCCCTTTGTGCAATACTTTGGCAGCTGGTGGTTTAGTGGAGAAGCGAACAGATCTATGTCTGGAGTTCCCCATGACACTGTCAATTTCTGAAATACATGAAGATCCAGTTTCCACTCGTGGGGATCCATGATTTGTCTGCTTAATACATCTGCTAGGGAGTTCTGTGCTCCTGGCAGAAACCTTACCCTGAAGAGTCAGTTGCAGGCTTAGCATGATCTCCCATAAAATCATTGCTTGCCTGCATAGAGGATAAGAATGTGTTCCCCCTTGCTTGTTGATGTACCACATGACAGTTGTGTTGTCTGTCAGAATCAACACCTGCCCTGGAAGAAGTAACTCCTTGAGCGCCATCAATCCAAACTGGACTGCTAACATCTCCTTCATGTTGATATGTAGATGCTGTAGTCTGGCAGGCCACTTGTCTTGTATCCACTTTCCATTTAGATGAGCTCCCCAAGCAGTGTCCGAGGCATCTGTCGTTAAAATCTGACTAAGCCTCTGGCCGGGTCACAGAGAGTCCCTTGTTTAGGTGACATTCCTGAGCCCACCACAAGAATTCCTTTTGAAGGCAAGGTATTATTTGAATGACAGTGTCCAAATCTTGGCAGTGCTGTGTCCATACATTTTGAGATACCATTGCAGCTTCCTCATATGCAGTTTGGCATTGGGAAGCACCAGAATACAAGATGCCATGAACCCTAATGCTTGAAGGACTGTCCTTGCAGTCAGCACGGACTGATGAGATAGTTGATGGAAGTAAAGTGACAGACTCTTTTGTTTGTCCGGTGTTAAAAAGGCCATCTGAGCTGCTGTATTCAGTCTCACACCCAGAAAGCACATGTCTTGAGAGGGTACTAGACTGGACTTTATTTCGTTCACAGAATACCCTAGGCATCTTAGCACTGCTATGACATATCCAGATGCTGTAGAAGGTGTTCCTTTTCTTGAGCCAGAATCAGGCAGTCGTCCAAGTAAGGATAGATTTGAATGCCTTGAAGCCTGAAGTAAGCTATCACTGGAGCCAGAACCTTTGTGAATACTCTGGGCGCAGTAGATAAGCCAAAGGGCAATGCAGAGAACTGATAATGAAAATCTCCAGTTCGAAACCGCAGATACTTTCTGCAACTTAGCCTTATAGGCACATGAAGGTAAGCTTCCTTGAGATCCAAAGTTACCATCCAGTGATCCTTGCCCAGCAGAGGTAACAGTTGCTGTAACGTCAACATCTTGAACTTGGGAATGTCCAGATAAGTGTTGAGGATAGATAAATCCAGAATTGGTCTCCACGTGTTCCCCTTCTTTGGTACTAGGAACAGGCGAGAATAAAATCGAAGCCCCTTTCTGATACAGGGACTGGCTGAATGGCCCCTATCTGGAGTAACTGAGAAACTTGCTTGTGAGCCTCTTTTCTTTGTGGAGGAGGAACATCTGGCATGCCTTTGAAAGGGCGCATTGTGTGGAAATAAAATCTGTAACCGTGATGAATAATATCCAGCACCCATCTGTCTTGAGTGATTAAATCCCAATTTTCTTTGAAAGAGACAATCTTCCTCCCAAAGGAGCTGCCAGGCGAGTCCACTGGCAGCTGAAAAGGCAGGTCATTGGTTCTGCTTACGAAAGGACTGACCCCTGCCCTCACCAGAAGTCTGAGCAGGTGAACTGTCTGATCTAGGCCTAAACGAACCTTGAGCCCTGCCCCTACCACGTCTAGACCTACCCCTAGACTGGGAACCATAAGCAGGATATGTCCACCCCTTAGCAGGCCAATTTCTACTAAACTTGAGGCTGCACCTGCGAAAAATCTTTAACAGTCTGCATAGACTTAGCTTTGTCCTCCATTTTCTTTAAAACTGCTTCCACAGGCGGTCCAAACAACACATCAGACTGTAAAGGAGCATCCAAAATCCTAGTCTTAACATGCTCAGCTAAATTCTGATCCTTCAACCAGGCATGTCTGCGAAGAACAGAACTAGTAGCAGCCACCCTCGAGGAGGCCTGAACAGCATCAAAACCACACTGCAAAGAATGCTTACCCACTTGTTCAGACACATGAACCAAATCCAGCAATTCTTTACACTCAATACCTTCCGCCAAAGCATCCACCTTAGATTTCAATTGTGAAAGGAAATAATTTTGATATTTCAGCATATGAAACTGACAATTCAACGCCCTCATGGCTAGAGTGGAAGAAGTATATACTTTCTTACCCCACCTATCCAAAGCCCTTGCCTCTTTATCAGAGGGTACAGGATTTTTAACCACAGAAGCTTTAACACCTTTAGGCCCCTGAGAAACAGTTTCTGGGTCCGCCCTGGGACTCTTAAACAAATACTTATGAGCTTGGGCACCCTATAATACCTATCAGGCTTAACAGGAGCAGGAGGCAAGGAGTCAGGGTTCAGAGAAGCCTCTGCAAAACATCCTCCACCACATTCAACACAGGAGGAATAGCTAAGGGCCTATGCTGGGGCAAAACAAGAATTCCCTAAGCCTTTTCTGGAGTCAGAGTAATCTTGGCCTTCCCATTTAAAGTGCTCCCTCATGGAGTGAAGAGTCTCTGAAAATGAAAAATCCTCAGGAGGAGAAGCTGAAGGAGTGGAATCATCCACATCAGAATCAGAATAAGTAGGAAACTCTTGCAAGTCTTCCACAGAAGACTCTGAAGCCTGTGAACACTGTTCAAAACTATCAAACTCCTGTTCCACCCTAGGCCTCTTATCAGGTGGGGCATAGAACCTCTAATCAGAGTAATCAAATCTTCTGCCATTTTAAGCATATGTTTCTTAGGCACAGAGCCGAAATGCTAGGAGAAGCCCCACAGAAGCTGAACTTGGCCTACCTCTAAAAGAAGCTTTGGCAACAGAAGGAGAGGCCTAACTACCTTGGGAAGAGAGGAAGAACAGTTACCTGAGAAGCCCCTCAGCCTGGCCTACCTCCTGAGAGGGCACATCCTGTAACAGTAAAGTATCTGCCTGAGACTCCATAGAGACTCCTGGCAAAACCCCTAGCTCCCCTGAGCCTTCTAAAGGACCGGCGTCCGGGACTGCGGTTCCTCACCCCTAGGCTTCACTGTTTTGTCCTTGCGCTTCTTGGATGAAGCAGGCGTCGGGGCATCCGTCGGCATATTTTTATTTCCTCGCTTCCCAAACACTAACCTAGCACAATCAAGCCTCCTCTTAATAGTGCGCTTGTTAAATCTAGCACAAGAGCGGCAACCAACAACGTCGTGCTCAGGCCCTAAACAAGGTATACACAATGTATGATAATCCCTATGCGGTATCTGCTTCCCACAAGAAATACAGTTATTCACTTTTCTGACATCCGGTTAAATACTGAGGCAAGAAAACCAAAATGTTCTAGCGGGTTACTTAGCCAACTCTGTTTTCGGTCTGAAACTCCGTTTGGAAAATCTCAAACGCCAACCTGCACTCATAAAATTGCTTCTGCATCGGACCATGCGGCAAAAAGACTGAGGAAATGGCGTCGGTCATGCGCATTAGTACCCTGGCGTACTGGCGTCAGTCTAAGGCGCCATGACCGGCGATCAGCCTTCTCTCTGGTATTCGGGCCGACTGGGACGCGGACTATACCCAATAGTCAGGACTGCAGCAAGGGAAGACGAAGAACATCCTGTCCCTCCACCATGTCCGATTTATTTCAGTGCTGAGGTTCAAGTCTCTCGAACGCGTAGCTCAATGGGATTTTGATTTTCTGAGGTGCAGCATGTCCATTAATTCCGGTTTGGACATGGCTTTATACGTCAGGCACAGATCGCCTCTGAACAGGCGGTATGCCACTGAGTAGAGCTGGAGTTTCTTTAACCGGGCAGCATATGCCATCTGTTTGAGCCCTTTGATCCTCTTGGTGATGTACTTTTGGGGTCTTTGCAGTTGCTGCAGGTGTCTGGTAAGGTACATTCCAAAAGGGGCATTGTACTCAATTATAGGCCTGATGAGGGATGAGTAAAGAGGCACGATGACCTCCTGACCTCCCCTGATCTAGATGTGAATCCCTTCATGATTAGGTGGGCTATATAAAATGTTTTTCTAACCACTTTGGCCACGTGGTTGTCAAATGAGAGATTGCTATCAAACTTGGGTTCCCAGGTCCCTAATTACTTCTGTACTTAATGGATTACCACCTATGTGGTAATTTGTGGGCACTTTGTTTTTGCCAAAGTGGATGACTATACACTTTTTTTGGCATTCAGCTTGAGGCCATGGCTCTGGCACAAGATGTCTGTTTCTATGAGGCCCTTTTGCAGGATGCTTGTGTCGGCTGGAGTCTCGATTATGGCGCCCAGTTTGCAGTCATCTGCGAACTTGGTCAGCCACAGTCCTTCCGTGTTGGCCTGTACCTCCGAGAAAGATATACCAAACAAGAGAGGTCCCAGGACTGAGCCTTGTGGGACACCACTTGTAACTGGTTTGGAGTCTGACATGGCTCCAGCAATTCTAACCATGTGGGTTCTGTCGAGTCAGTTTGCAATCCATCTAGTGACATAGGGGTTTATTTAAGCTGGTGAGCTTATCTATAATGCTCGAGTGGGGTATTGTATCGAAGGCTTTTGCAAGGTCCAGGTAGGCTGTGTGGACCACCTTCCCCTCGTCAATGGCCTTGGTGACTGTTTCAAAGAAATCAACCAGGTTTAAGAGGCAGGATCTGCCCTTAACAAAGCCGAACTGGGTAGGATCCAGTGTCTGTAGGTCCCCAATATGTTTATTTATGAGGTCCGTGATGATCCTTTCCATAGCTTTGCAGACCAAGCTAGTCAGGCTTATGGGGCGATAGTTTCCAGGATCCATTGAGGCACCACCTTTATGGAGAGGGACCACTGTTGCTGTACGTCACTCTTTGGGCACATCCTGTAGTAAGGCTGAGATTGAACAGTAGTTTTATATTTGGCTTTAGCTCTTCTTGGAGTTCATGTAGGACGCAGCCCGAGACACCATCTGGTCCCATTGATGCTGTGTTCTTTGCTTTGGAGAGGGTGGCTCTTACCTGAGCATCTGAGGTGTCAGGGGGGCAGCACTCTGCTGGGATAGATATTTGCCCTTTTGGTGGGTAGGGGGGGGAGAAGTTTGCACTGAACATGTCAGCTAGGATGTTGGCAATGTCTGTGGGTTCAGTGTATTTTTTGTCATTATGGACTAATGCTGAGCATATCTGGGAATTACCACCCAGGTTCCGAACATAACTAAAGAAAGCCTTGTGATTATCCTTAGTGTCCTGTGCAATTTTTCTCTCGAAGCTGGCCTTTGACGATTTTATGAGTGCCCTTAGTTTTTTGCTAATACTGATCAGTGATGCCTTCCCTTTTTGGGATTTTGCTCTATCATGTAGTAGCTTCCTCCTTCTATTGTATGGTTTGTTTATAGCTGGGGTCCACCAGACAGGACGTCTGCCTTTGGAGGATTGGGTCTTGGTTTTATTTGGGACTGCATGATCCATGCATTCCTGAAGGTGTTCATATAATGCATTTATAAAGGTTTCTGCGGTCTGGGCCGTATTTTCCACAGGCCCGGGGGCTTTGAAGGATTCCACCTTGTTTTTAAGGAGTGTGAAATTTGATTTAGAGAAGTTTTTCACTGGTTTTCTGGGCAGGGTGTGGGGTCATGATGTGAATATCCAGTGAGATTAGTTTATGGTCTGATCTTACCACTGAGGGATACACTTCTGGTCTGGAGCATAGAGTCCCCATGTTGGTAATGATCAGGTCCAGTATGTTTTCCCCTCGTGTGGGAGCGTTAACAAGTTGTTCCATAGTATTTGAGTTTATAAATTCTAGGAACCTTTGGTCTAGGGTGTTGGAGCTAGAGTAATGCTCCCAGTCTGTTTGGGTAGTTGAAGTCGCCCAATATAATGGTGTTTGGAGAGACATTCATATTTTCCAGTGTTCTCAGGAAGGCCGAGTGGGGTCCCTGGGTTTGGGAGCATGGTCTGTAGCAGGCTATAAACTGGAAGGCAGTTTTACCCACTTAGTTGCACATGGATGGTCTCTGATGCAACATTATAGGAATATGATGACATTACATAAACATCATTTTATCTAATTATTCTTATCCATTTTTATGTTGGACAATGATACATCAGATTGTGACTGCATGGTAGTGAAATGGTTATTATGGGGCATGTTCTCTGCAGATACTGGCTTTTGATAGAGTCTCTGACAGGGGACATTA